>NW_020173215.1:4397750-4482111 GCF_003031525.2 Neophocaena asiaeorientalis asiaeorientalis
ATATATATATATATAACTTGCCCCATCAAATAATAGAGAATCTAATAGGAGACCTGTTTACAAAAAAATTATGAATAATAATTAGAAACTCCACTCACATTATCTTTAGAACCTTTTTAGGGGTTGATAAAATTTCTAAACCAAACCCCTGAGATATATTCAAGGTATTGGGCTGAATACAAAAAGAAAAAACAGAAAGAATTTTTAAGAAAGAAATTAAAGATTAATGGTGGCTAAGCACCTAGAACATGCCAGGAGATTGTGTTGTGTATTTGACAGGCATTATCTCTTACAGGCATAGATACTAGAAATTTATGAATTCCTTCTAGCTGATATACGTATAACATGTGAGTGGCTGGGAAAACTAACAACTAAATTTGATTCACTTAGGTACAACAGTTAGAGATAGGCGCAGGGAAGTTCAAAAGGATGAAAGACTATGAAGGCTAATTACTCATTTCCTTATGCCATACATTTTAAAATTACTTTGCTGATCAACCTATACTATCCAGGGGTGGAGCTAAGTGCTTACTCCCATGCAGTTCTTGGCTTTGCTGAATGGTTGGTTATGTTGCCCCATTTCTCCTTGTTCTTGAACGAGATGGAGACACCTGGTCAGTCTAAATGCTGTTGTTTTGTTTTTGTTTTTGTTTCAGTTTTGGTTGTTGGTTTTGTCTTATATATTTTTTAACTGATCAGGTCTTAAGATTTAGAGGGTTTAATTATCTCAATAGAGTATAAATGTATTATTATGTATTAATATTTGAAGTTTGCCATGAAGACTCTGGAGTAGTACTCATGTTACCTTAATCCACCAAATTGCGTCTTATCTGCTGTCAGTATTTCAGGTAATTTATGATGACTATACTGCCATTTTAAGTAAATTCTCTAGAGAATTATTTACTAATTGAGTATTTTGCCTTCTTTCAGTGATTTCAGAGAAGAAATACCTTGAGCCTAAATGGGAGTAAAACCCCAAATATTCTCTGATCATAAACATAAAATAATTCTTCAGAGACTGTGGTGATTTCTGCCTATAGAAGAGTTAATTTGTTTTTGGAAACAGTGTCTGGAGAAGAAAGAAGAGGGGATGAAACGAAAGAGGAAGAAATATACCACAATATCCAGGTGAGGCCTAGGGTTAATGTAATTCTTCCCTGCAGTTACCACATTATAAAATGAAGGAGAGGAATACACGAGTGGTGGTCACTGTGGAAGGACTTAAATTCCTTACCGATCACAACTCTGAGAGCAGTAGTTCATGACTCAGTTCCTAAGTGTGACCTATATCTGCAAAAGAACACTTTTTCCAAAAATTCCTGATTGAGTGTTCAAAAATAAACCAATTCATAGATTTCAACTGATACTTCTCTGGGAGACAATTAGACCAAATCTTATCACATCTTATCACAAATGTATCTTAAATGTTGTTTTTGATGAAACATACATAAAATACTAATGCATGTACAATTGAAACACTATTACAAAAATACTAACTGACCTAACAATCAGTTTAAAGCTAAAATGTATTAGTAACTTTGAAAGCCCAGTATATCACACTTTGATCAAATTCTCTCACTCCTTCCCCTAAAAGTTAGTATCATCTTGGATACTTAATACCCATTTTCTAATTTTCTTTAATTTTGTTATGTAAAGATAAACCCCTGAAAAATTTATAGTTTACTCTTCCTTATTTCATATTGTATATAAAGGCAAATATTATGCCTTTGTCTTGTGATTTTGTTGTTTCATATATTATTATATTTGAATATTAATAATTTGAGAGGCATGTAGTTGGTCTATGTAGAACTTTGTTGCAATGCTACAATAACTTATTTACCCATTATACTGTTGACAGACATTTGGGCTGTTAACAGGTTTTGCTAATAAAAAGATGATGTTAAATATATTATTATAAACATCTTCTGGACACATATGTGCAAACATTTTCTGAGTATATATTTTGGAGTAGAATTTCTGGAACATAGTGTAAACAAATAGTAAACTTTGCTAAATTATGCCAAACTATTTTGCAATGTGGCTGTACTAGTTTATACTCCTGCCAGTAACTTGGTGATTCTTGTTTCCTTGTGTAAGATGTCTGCTTCTGTCTTCAATTCATTTTTTTATTAGATTAATTCTCTGATGTACAGTTATGGATTACATTCATGAATATTAATTCTTAACTGGTATATGTGATGCAGATATATTCTCCAAAATTATGTGGCTTGTCTTTATATTCTCTTTATTGTGTCTAATAATGCATAGATATTCTTCATTCTAATGTAGTCAAATTAATCATGTTTTTATAATATGTACTGTCAAATCTCTATTTAAGAATTCATTTTCTATCCCAAAAGTCTTAAAGATGTTTTCCTATATTGCCAACTAAATGTTTTAAGTTTTACCTTAGACACAAGTCTTTATTTTACCTTAATTTTTATGTATCTATGCACAGTGGGAAATAGGTATCCATTTTTATTTTTTTCCCATATGTATATGTAATTTTAACACAGTGTATGTTAAATAGCCCATCTGCTCCCCACTAACTTATATCGTGTCTTCCATCATAAACTGTATATATAAGAAAGCCTATTTCTATGCTTTCACATGTCCCCATGATGAATACCACATTGTCATAATTACTATGGCTCCAGAGTAAGTCTTAATATCTGATAGGGCAAGTTACTCCATTTTCTTCTTCAGATTTTTTTGATTATATTTGGGCCTTTTTCTCTTTTATATACATTTATATAAATATGTCAAGTGCGCCCCCTCCAAAAAAATCTACCTGAGATTTTGTCTGAATTACATTGATCAATTTGGGTAAAACTGACATCTTTACAATGTTTCATAAAATACACAAAAGAACATGATATAGCTTTGGATTTAGTTAGGTATTTTTATCTATCTATCTATTCAACAGATAGAGGTATAGTTGAGGTACATCAAGCTAAGAAAATTCCCCTTTTTCTGGGCACTCTTACTTATTTGACAAGAGAAATCAACTTGAACAGTTTGGCACATCCTTTATTTTTTTTAGTGTTATTATTATATTCTATTTACTCACAGTCAGCCTTTGATTCTAGGAAAATGCATACAAAGTAAGTAGGTAACAACTCCCTGGAGGTTTGAAAAATAGCCATAGGGCATGTAATCCAACTCAAATTAATCTTTAAGTGAGTCATTGAAAAATAACCCTAAGTGTTTCTGAGGACTCTTTTGCTCCAGAGGGTGAGGGACTTGTTTAGTAGGGAAGAAAGACTGCAATCTCCATGTGACTACACATGTACCATTAACTGAAAGACAAAGTTAACTATAATTTATGTGATGCTTCATATTTGTGAGTTATAATTCCCCCTAGGTTCTATACTATTATCACCATTTTGCAGATTAGCAGGAAGCAAATGTTTAGTTATATTGTATGACTTTACCAATGTCACATGACCTAGAGACAGGACCAGAGGAAGAAGTCAGTCTTACTAGCTTTAATTCCCTTGTCCTTTCCACGCTGCTACACAGTTGACTTTTCCATGTATTTGATTCTAACTTCAAAAGATTACTTTTACAAGAAAGAAAAGACATCAATTGAATTCTCACACAAAATCTGTCTAAATTGATTACTTGACTGTAATCTTTTATGGAAATGTATTTAATTCTGTAAGTTCTTACATTCTTAGTCATTCATCATCCAAGGCATTTGTTTCAAATCTAAAATTCTCTCACAATCTCCTCCTGATGTCAGTCTTGCCAAAGTCTGTCCCTTTATTAAGTTATCACTCTGCCATCCAGATGAAGAAACTTGTCATCTTCAGCTGCAGAAGCAGAACTTTCTGTGGAATCCTTGACTAACCATGTCTGGGAAGCACCCAATCAGGTCGGCAGACCCTTCAGTCCTGCTGAATCAGAGGCTAAGACTTGTCCAGTCAGATCATTTTCTGCACGCTGGTGACCCTCATCTCTAGGCCACTGAAATACTCCTAGCTTACCAACAGATTTGATAAGGCATAAAAAAATATTGCTCAACTCTAATTATTATTCTCATGGACTCCATTCACCTGTCCACTAAATTTTAGGGACACTGAAACCAAAATGAAGTATTTCAAAGCTCCTTGCAAACTTTTAAATCTTATATCAAAGTAACAGTATCTTCATTGTAATTACATAACAAATATTAATCTGCACTAAATATCTTTATAGAGTATAATACTCTGTATGTTGTTATATTAAAAATAATATTATCATTATCATATTTCTTCAAGTGGGATCACATATTCCAGAGCCAGGAATTAACCATAGGTGGGTTGTCTATAAACCCCCAATTGTTGAACATTTTAAACTAGTGCTTTATCATAATATTGTTCTCAATTCATCATTGTTTAACTTTCGCACTATAATACTTTTTAACTTAGCACAGAACTTTACTTTTTAACACTTTTAAATAAAATTTTCCCTATAGACTTGTACAGATGAATCAGACTAGTATGGGTGTGTTGGTTGACACTCCCAGTGCAATGTTTATACAGATGCTCAGGTGATTTAGAACAAGCGCCTACCACTGAGAGGAAGGGACCTCAGAGTACAGAATCTATCCACAGTGGTTCAGAAACATCACCCTGGTATCTGAAAATCAGTGCATTCATATGATCTGTATGTTTATTTAAATACAACACTTGAAAGGACTTTTCCATTTCGCTCTGCTCAAATTGTACTTTTATATTTGTGTGGTTGTTTTGGGCCTGAAAATAGTTCACTAAGAGGAGTGTTGCCAGGGATTTTGGGCCTATTTTGTGTTCAAGGCTATTTTGGAGATGTTTTTAAGTACAAGGTTTTCATTTCAGTCAAAATATCTGTACTTTTAAAGATTAATCTTGTGTTAATTAAAGACTCGGGAATATTTCTTATCCAGTTCTTCATTTCTATTTCTTCATTATTAAACAGATGCAAATGGATAGTAATTCTTTAATTACCATAGCAACAAAGAAAGTTAGATTGAGCAATATATTAAGAAAAAAACCCTAATTTGAACAAGCTTATAACTTGAACATAATTACTTACAAAAGAATAAGCTCTTAAATAACCTTTAAATGGTTTCACTTGGAAGTCTGAAATATGTATTTTTAAAGTTGAATATTTTGCCAAGATCATGCACACACAAAAATATGTCCTCCCCTTGATCGGCATCCTTCAGAGCCCAGCAGAAGTCAAGAAAAGGACTCCTGTTAACAGGGTTCAAAGGACTGACTTGCCCTAAGGGGCAGACAACCAAATCCAGCTAAGGAATTTTGGGCTATATTCCGTAGAGTTCATTAAAAAAGCAAAGGGGGTAAAAGTTCCCTAGAGATCACATACTACCTCTGCCTTAAAACTGTGATTTTAATTCTGGGGTACTGAAACTGTGTCAAATAGCCTATAGCAAGATATGTACTATGTGCTGCAAAATGATGCAAAATAAATACTTACTGGGTTTTGAGAACTAGCTCATTAGTAGGGGAAATACTATACTATACACACCCTAAGGATATTTGAGTGTTCACATAGGCACATAAATGTTGATGTGAAATGTCATTCATAGATGATGGTAGCTGCATATTTTTTCATTGACATAAATATTGAATTTCTATTCAGTTGACTAAGGGCTTGATGAGATATGTTGGTTAAAGGAAACACCTGGATAAAACTAATTATCAGAATGGCCATAATTTAATTTTAAATAATACTTTCTCATTCCAAATATTTTCACTTTCTCATTTGAAAAACAAAACCTTGTAAAATAGGTGATATTATTATTAGCCTAATTTCACATGTAGGAAAATTAAGATTAACACAGGTTGAAGTGCCCAGGATTCTGACATGGAGATTTGTGTGCATGGCATTTATGTGAAAATGGGCTTGAGGTCATTATTTGTGGAAGGGAGGAGAAAGATGCAAGATGGGCAGAGAGAGAAGTGGAGTTGCAGTGCCATCCTAATGAAGGCCTCAGTAAACATCATGGAAGGTTCTAGGATGTGGCATGACCATTCAGAAGTCAGATCTGGCAAGACCATTGGGCTTGATTTCTAAAGAGGGTGACAGCAGAGAACAGTTGTGGTAGCATCCCAGAAACTTGGGAATACGTCCTTTATTCTTGAAGGGTTATCTTGGTCGCACGATATAGCATGCACCAGAGGGATTATGGAGTTACACATGTAAAAAGTGCTTGTACCAAAATGCAAACTGTATTTCGAAATTAGAAATTCTATTCCTGTCTTACATGTAACTCTATGTTAGCATTTTGTAAATTTTTCTATCATTTTGTACCAATTTACATGATTTCACTCTCTTTTCATTAATTCAATTAGAACTGTTTTAAAACAGCATTCAATTATAAGCAAAGAAGCATGTTCCCATTACAAAAATGAAGTAGTATTAGCAAGACATTTTCATAATGCTTATTTTGTAAGCTGATGAACATGTTGAAATATGTAAAACTAAGTACTGAATATGCATCTATTTAACTACATTTACATATAAAAATAATAAGAATATATGAAAATTGAAGACAATGATATTTTTGTTTGCAGCACCTCTAGACATCAACAGGAGGTCTGAAATTTATAAGAAAGAGAATGTTGTCCTGATCTAAGACTTGCCTATTACTTATTCCTAATCTTCCTTTTCTCTGGCTTCTAGATAATGATTAAATCATGAACCATACAATTATTCTATATTCCTGGAGTAATAGATGGGTAACACAAAGTGTTCCAGAGAAATAGTATAATTTATTTTCTAAAAGAGTATATAAGAAGTCATGTTTTGTGCTACAAGTACTACATTTTTATATGAAAATAAAATTGGCTTTGTTTGCTTATAAACTATTTAGTCCTTAGGATTGTTCTAAATCCAGAGAATTATTAGAATGAAATAAATTACTCCAGTGATATGGAATTATGAATTCAAATGACTAAATAAAATTATATTCTATAAAGTTATTTGTCTAGTGGAAAGGATGTCTTCACGCTCCTGAATGAATCTGATAGTGTTAGTGGTTTATTGAAATACATTCAGGTGATACTTGCAAATCATCTCAACATCTATATCTTGGCCTGTAACAGTAGTTATTGATTGCCATCTTCTCAAATATCACCAATACAACCTGCTGATAATAGAAAGATGACTTTCTTTCTTACTATAGTAAGAGAGAGTATGACCTCAACAGAACTTTGGCAGTATCTTGAGGGAGAAGGGCAAAGTGGATTTCTTTTAGAATTTAAAGTGTGGTTTCAGGTGTGTCTTTGAAATGCAGAGACTCAATTAAGACTGGATATGTATAAAGATACAGTTGTTTTAAGATTGGTGAAAAGAGAGATGTGAGAATTTTGAGACAACGGGTTCTAGTAGTCTTTGGGTATAACCAACAGTGAATGCTATCTACTGAAGAGCTCATGGGACTTGGGGGACACTCCAAAACTGAACAACCAAGTTGTTTGCCTCGGCAACAGTCTCCTGAGAATATAGTAATGTAGACAGAAAGCTGTGTTTAACAGAAGATGATTTCTTTCTCATAGTCAAGAGACTACCTGCTGGTATTAAAATGTCAGCACTGGATCTTAGCTCCTCCATGATTGCAGTGGGACTTTGGATGAGATCCTAAATGTCACTGTACATCATTTTTCTTTTCTTTTCTTTTTCTTTTCTTATAGCTATGTCATGAGTTTATTATGAGGATTAAATAGACAATATTACAAAGACAATTTAAACTGCAGCTGACACATAGTAAGTAAATCAATAGATTTTTACTGTTTCCCTCACTCTTCACCACCCATTTGCACAATATGCACAATTTCCCAAGTATCTGCCTCTTTCAGTCATGGACTAAGGGGGAAGAATAAAAGATTATTTTGTTGGAAGGTACATGATATTCAAGCATTCATTTCATTAAGTACTTGTGTGCGTGTGTGTGTGTGTGTGTGTGTACACATATCAGTGAAGACACTCTTCATGGCTCATTTAACTAAAGGTAAAATGTCACATAAACAGATTGCCAAAAAGGAGAAAGTATTTGAAAGTACCTAAGTTTCTATTTACCATATGTCAAAAATTATAAAATTGGATGATATTGTCATGGAATAATAACGCCTCATGTGATTGCTTACACTTTTTCTACTTTCATGTAAAAAATATGACAGTAAAATGACATTATGATTATCAGAATAACAGAGGATCAAGTTACAGTAGTTACCAGAAAACAGGGTCCATAATATCTATCTTGTTTATGCCTTTATTTTTCCAAGATATATTTACTGAGTACCTAATATGGGTCAAGTTGGGTGTTTTATGCTGGGGATAACATGATAAGCCAAACCAGACAGTGTCCCTGTCTTGACAGAGTTTAAGTCTGTTGGGAGAGGAAAATACAAATCAAATCATTACACAAGTAAATAATGATTGAGATGTGAAGAGAAAGATGATCCAGGAAGGCTTTCAGTAGGAAATGTCATTTGACCAAGGTTTAAAGGATGAGGAAGTATATACTAGGTTAAATAGGTTGAGGGTTCAAGGATGAGGGTTCCATTCATAGAACCTGGTATGATGGGGGAACACACAATCAGAGGCCTGAAAGAAGACCATGTGATGCTGTTGCAGAGAGCTAGGGAGAGTACTGAATGAAATCAAGCTGTGCAGATTGGAGGATCTGACTATGTAGAATCTTGAAGTCTGTCTGGAATCCATAAAACACGTTAAGGATTTTTACCTTATTCTAAAAGTCATTAGAGGATTTTAAGCAGAGAAGAGAGTGGGGAAAGAAGAAACCATATGAAGATTTAGGGTAAACTTTGAAAAACTACCTTTTGGAGAAGTAATCGGAATATATAACAAAGTTCTTAAAGGGTAAATATTTCTTCTCCTGTGAATTTCCCCTTTTTTATGTCAGTAGGTAACTTACTGCTCCTTTATAGTCACTGTGTTTATGATTTGGACTGCAGAATTAAATAACTGAGGATCTATAAAAAATACATCAGTGTCCATTTATAGAACAGTTATTCGCTGTAACAGAACTTTAGTCTATGTGGTCAACCATAAATAAAAAATACAGAGTGATGGAAACCAAGTACATAAAAGAAAATTGTTATCCTTTCTTATTAGATATTTAACATACTTTGACTCATTTGTGTTGTTTATTATCATCTGCTTTTACACAAGTCTCTATTAATAAGTATTGATATAGCATACCAACTGACTTTATTTTTCTTGAATTTGGAAGAGCCCTCCTAAAGAAAAGGGCTTTTATAGAAGAATAAAAGGGGACAGCAATTTTCAATTGTTTGGAAGCTGTCATATTAAAGAGACAATGGACTCATTTGGTTCATTTCTGGAATATAGACGTAGGGCCTACAAGCAAAATTTATGGACTGGTAAAGTAAATTCAGATTGAGACATGGTTTTTTAAGTAATTAGGCCTATTTAACAGTGGAGCTTCCAGTATCTAGAAATAGTCTAGCAGAAGCTTCATTTTGATCTCAAATTTTAAAAGAAATCCCAAGTCAAGATTCTGAATTTTCTTAAAGCAAAACTCTAACAATAATTTCCTTGCTTAGAATATCATTTTACTTAAGATTTTAGCACAGCTTACAGGGAAAAGAGCATTGGGCTGGCACTTTAGCAATTCCCTGCCTTTCTTCTTCAAGTGGGTAGAGCGTTTTAAGGAAAGAAGGTAAAAGAAATTAGTACAGAAATGACATACTCCAGATTGACATATGTAATGTATGACACAAGATACACCTAGTCAGATATAAATGGGTTTCAGGCATGATTCTGTGAAAAATATGTTATTCATTCATTAGTTACAATTTGAGCTCAGGGACTTTTAATAATTCTTGAAAAGAATAAAAACCTATACATACAAAAATGATTATTTGATAATTCCTGAACAAATGCATGTAACCTACTAAACGACACAAGCATTCAATCATATGCATACACCCACCTGTAAACAGTGTGATTTACCAATGTAAATTTTGTTATTAACTTCAACCATTTGCCACCAGGGAGTTGAGGAAATATTTTTACCCAGGATCTGTTAAAAAAATGTCTGGATACTGGTTCAATCCATGAATTTTTTCTATTATCATTCTTATTCTGAATATTTTAAATCTACTTTGTGTCTCATCATGTCAGCAGCACATTGGGATCCTTCCTGGACCTGTCACTTCTATATTCTAGGAGTATAACAACATTAACTTTTACAGTTGACATCTATTGAGTAACTAATATTTCATGTAATTTCCTACAACATTCTAACCTTGCAAGATTGATTTAACATTTCACTTTTATTGCTGAAGAAACTGAAATTTGGACAGGTTAACTTCTTTCCTGAGGTTGTCAGGCTGATAAATATAAAAGCTACTTTAAATTCAGTCGCTATAGTAATGCCATCTCTTCTCTTTAGCTGAATAACTTAACGATCACTTCAGATGAGAAACACTGTTGACCCCTTCTCATCATTCTTACTAGGATTCATGCATTTATTTAGAAACATTTAGTGAACACTTAATATGTAGTAGGCACTATTCTAGGTTCTGGGATACAGTGGTGAGACCATGAACAAGGCTTTTGTTCTTCTGGGCTTTTAGACTCTTGGGTGAAGACAAACCGTAAGATAGTAGGTTAAAGAGTCAATAATATAACTTCAGATATTTACAAGTCTTCTGAAAAATACAACAAAGCGTAATGGAAAAGAAAGTGACAAGAAAGTGGTTAATATTTTAAATATCATATGAATGTTTAGTAACTAAATTAATGTCTCTCTGAGGAGAGAATATTTGAATAGAAAGGTGTTAAGAAGAAAGAAACAAATTATATGAACATAGAAGGAAGATGTTTTCCAAGCAGAGGGAATAGTAAGTAAAACATCTGAGGTGGAAACAAACTTGCAATGTTTGAGTAATAAACCAAATATCAATTTATATAGTATATAATAAAAGAAAAGGAAACAGAGAGATAGCAGGCTTAGGTCAGGTAGGGTCTTGTTGACCCTGGTATTAGAATGAATTTCATCCTAAACATAACTGGAAACCATTAGAAAATTTTAAACAGAAGAACTATATGATGCTTCTATTCTAACAGATTTGTAGGAACATGGAAAGTACAGAAGCAAAAAGATGAATTAGGTGGCTTTTGCAAAAATCTGGGAAATAGCATCAGAACCAGTGGATTAATAGCTATAAAATGGGTTTCAGTGTTTGTCCCTTCTTGAATTGATGGAAGGATCCTGATGTTGTTAGAATAGTTTTTATAATCATATGACCTCCCCACCTAAAATTGTCTACTTTTGTGTTATTTAATCCAAGTTTCATTCATCTTACTATGTAAGGGGGAAAATTAATAATTTCATCTGAACTCTGGCTTTTATGTAAATCTCCAGTGACACAGCAGAAACAGAAATGGCTCAGAATCATTTGTCAACTATAAAAATGTACCTCTGTGACCTCCAAAACTTAAAATTACAGCAAGGTTGAGACTCTGAAAAATGAAAAGCACATGGATACATTGAGAAATCAGTAGGGAGTGAAGCATAGGTGGCATTATTTATTTAAATTTAGGGGAAAATCTACAAATAGAAGGTAATAATTCAGAAAACAAACAAAACATTATTCTTGGAAATAGGAAAATGACAGCAGACATTCAGATAGCTAGTTTGCTATTATTTATTTACAGAGGTAAAAAGAAGAAGGTTTGTTGGCATTTGTCAATAATTCATAGTTATCATAAGGTTAATTTTTAAATCTTGACCATCCTGTCTTGAGACCACATTTAGATATATTTTTCTTCATTAAGAATCATTTGAAAGGCACATTTTACCAACAATTGTGTTCTCAGACTAAATCAGTAGATATGTTGTTAACAAACAATCTTGAAGGAAATATCTGTATCACAACGCTGGACAAAGTCATGTCATTGGCATACATCCATATTAAAAAAAGTGTTTATCTTTGTCACAACATAAAATAATTCATAGAAGAAAATGATAATTTCTTAAATTAAACCTTTGATTTTGGCATAACTATAGATTCTCATTCAGTTGTAAAAAAAACAATACTGAGAGTATACAAGTGTATTTTCTGCCCAGCTTTCTCCAAGGGTAACATCTTACACAAAAGTGTAATAGCGAAACCAGATATTGCTACAAAGAGTTCTACCACTAAAAGTATCACTTTTATATTCATATCTACCTCCTTACCTTCTCCTCAAGTCTCTAATCATTCACAACCACTAAATCTGTTCTCTATTTTAAAAATTTGTCATTTCAAGAATGTTCTGTAAACATAATCATACAGTATGCAGCATTTGGGATTGGCTTCTTCACTCAGCATAATACCCTAGAAATTCATACAAGCTGTTGCATGCAAAATAATTCCTTTTTATTGCGGAATAGTATTCAATGGTATGGTTGTACCACAGTTTGTTAATCATTCACCTGTTGAAGAACAACCAAGTCATTTTCTGTTTTGGCTATTATGAAACAAGCTGTTATAATCATTCATATATAGATTTTCTGTGAAAATATGTTTTAGTTTCCCTGGGAAAAGTGCCCAAGAGTGCATGAAAGTTATGTAGTAGTTGCCTTTTTAGTTTTACAGGAAGCTGTCAAATTGTTTGCCATAGTGGCTATACCATTTTACATTTCCATCATCAATATATGAGTCATCCAGTTTTCCTGCATTATTGCCAGCATTTGATATTGTCACTATTTTTCATTTTAGTCATTCTAACTGTGTAATTGTGTTTCACTATGGTTTTAATTTGCATTTTCACCATGGCTAATAATGTTGAACATCTTTTCAGGTACTTTTCTGCTATCAGTTTATTCTC
Source organism: Neophocaena asiaeorientalis asiaeorientalis (assembly GCF_003031525.2). Lineage (NCBI taxonomy): Eukaryota > Metazoa > Chordata > Mammalia > Artiodactyla > Phocoenidae > Neophocaena > Neophocaena asiaeorientalis. The sequence continues at coordinate 4,410,603 of NW_020173215.1, forward strand.
AAGTTAAACATCTGTTCATGCTCAATCTTCTAATTCCCTTTTTCTTTTTTTACTGCTGAGTGTTTATAGTTCTTTATATAATCTAGATCTAGTCCTTTGTTGAATATGCAATAGTATTGTGCTTTTCATTTTGGTTTTCATGTATTTATATGGTATATAAAAATGTAACTGATGTTTGTGTGTTGATCTTATGATCTGCAAATTTGCGGAACACACCTCTTATTCCTAGGAGTTTTGTTGTTGTTTTTAGATTCATTGGTATTTTGTACATAGCCAATCATATCATTTTCAAAACAGGCAGTTTTTTTTTCTTCTAACTTGTGTGCCTTTTATTTATTTATTTAGTGAGTTATTTTTGCCTTATTGCAGTGGCTATTAGTCACTGGTTATAGTCTTTCATCTTTAATAATCCTGAAAGTTCTTTGTAGATGATTTTTGTCAAGTTGAAACAGTTACACCATATTCCTAAGTTGCAGAGACTTTTTTAAAGTCATGAATGAGGGTTGGATTTTGTAAAATGCTTTTTTCTTCATCAGCTGAAATAATCATATGATTTTTCTTTTTCAGCCTATTGATGGTGGATTACACTGATGGTTTTCAAATGTTGAAATAGCCTTGTACACCTGGAATATATCTCACTTGGTCATGGTTTATAAATTTTTATACATTTAAAAATTTGATTTGTTAATATATTGGGGGGTTTTTTGAGTCTAAGTTCATGAAGTATATTAGTCAGTAGCTTTCATTTATTGTACTGTCTTTGTCTAGTTTTGCTACCATGGTAATACTGTCCTTATAAAATGAGCTGAAAAGTGTTTTCTCCTCTTCCATTTTCTGGAAGAGATTATGAACATTTGTGTTAAGGTAAAATAATTATTACTTAACAGAGAGCAAATAGTGGAGACAGAACTTCAAATAGGTTTCAGGCTTGGGCAGATTCTCTATGACTCTATTAGAAAGTAGATTATCTTTTAAAATCTAGGACTATCTATACTTATCCAAAACATTTTCATTATTTTAATTATTATATTATTATTATAAATTAGATTGCTCATTGCTTTCTAGAAGAGGGCCTTTCAAAACTGCTTATCACAAACACACATATAATCCAGAAGGTTATGCATAATATTCCTTGGTTTATATCATCAGGTTACCATTAAGTTCTATTTTGGTGGAGTCTGCTTTTGGTGGAAATTCAGAAATAGCTTCTGTTTCTTCTCTCCTGCCCCTTCCCTCTTAACTATTCCCATGAAACTCTTTGTTCATTTGGTTTTTCAATATCCCCTCTTTCCTTCATGCTGGTCCTGTTTCTGCTCTGCACAATTAAGTTCCTCAAGGAACATGCTCCAATGTCATCTTGTTTATATCTTTGGAGGGGTCTTAAGATCTTTCAGATTCCTTAGAGTAGAGGAGATAAGACCAAACATCCGGTCTCTTGCTAATATTGACCATCGGCCATATGCATATTTGATTATGAAAAGTAGCCTTGATTTCTACTTGTTACATCTCCAAGTTTGTAATGGAGTTTGCGGGTACATGTATGGAGAAGGAGTTATAAAGCTGTTTGAAATGAGCAAAGGAGAAAATAATGGTAGAACAAAGTAAGTGAAAGGAAGAAACACTAGAAATGAGAGGCAAGACTGAAATCTGGGATAAGGGGGATAAGAATTACATGTGAATTAGAGTTAAGAGAGCGTAGTGTTAAGGAAAGGACAGGCATACGAGCCATTGCAAAGTAAAAGCTTAGCAAGCTTGGAGACTAATAAGATATGGGAAATAAAAGATAAATCTTTTCAAAGATCACAATGAAGCACTGAGTCTTGGGATTACAGTGGTACTAGACTCAAAAAAAAATTATAAAACAGTAAAAAGATAATTTAGATATTTGCCACACAAAATTGTAGTTTATAGACAATCAGCAACAGCAGACCTGGGAGCTCATTAGAAATATAGAAACTCAGACCCTCCTCATGCTCCAAATCTAATGAAAAATAATCTACATATAAATAAAATCTTCACGTGATTTATGCACACATTAAAATTTAGGAAGAACTGATATATGATTAATATAAGAAAAGATAATGTGGATGGTAGCAAATTTAAAAATTCTTTGGAAATGGTAAAACATTTATTATAAATTACTTGGTGACATGATTAATAGTCCTGATGTCTAGGAGTTAACATAGATTTTAAAAAATTAAAAATAAGTATTTGTGGAATAAACGAATAAACAAAAAGCAAGTTGGTAATAGATAAACAGCAGAGAAAATAAAGTGGGGAGAAATGACTTCTCAATGTGCCTAGCACGTTTGCCCACACCTGACCTGAATCTCCATGGTCAGACTCTCTGCTCCATTTCTCTTATAACATAAATTGCAATCTCCTTTCTCTAATCAAGACCTATCTGTGCATCTGAGTCCTGATGCTTTGGCAGCAGAAAGTCCCATTTTAGTTTCCCCTATTAGGATTTAGTAGAGGAAGCTGTGCTGGGCACTGCTTTCTTGTTGGTCCCTTGATCATTCCTAACTGAAAGTGAAACTTTGCATATATTGAGAGTGACTTCAGATGGAAATGGGAGAACTATCTACACAGCAGGGATCTGGAGGCCAGGCTGCTCTGGGTAATTTCTTCCCCATGATTATGCAGAACCAGTCCATATTATAGCTTTCTGTCACCTTGCAAGTTGTTATCTATTAAACAGGGATGAGGGTTGGGCATCCCTTGATAAGCCATACTCATTTTGTCACAGATGATTTCAAATTTTTCAGCTCATGTGTAGAAGTTATATAATTTTTGACACAAGGGAAAATGGAGCAATACCCTCTGGAGCAGATGTCATAGTGAATGTCATAAATGCCAAGAGCCCTTGAGGGTTGTGGAATTTATAATGGAAAAGAAGTGTTTCTGTGTTAAATAATTTACTACCTTGAGATAAGCGGAGTTTTCTTAACTGTATAATTCTTTGACTTTTCTACAGTACACCAGTGCTTAAAATTCATAATAATGGAAGAAGGATTTTTTGGTACTGATAGTGAAATAGTGAGGTCAATCGAGGTGGTCAATCTCATCAGCCCTGCAGGTCCTCTGGCCAGCGACTGGGGTCACTACCATGAGTTTCACATCATCAGAAAGTAAAGACTGTAAAGCCATATTGAAGTAGAGCAATTTATCTCAATCACTTTCGTATCCTTTAATATGCTTGCTTTAAATACACTGATTTTGTTTTCTTTAACAATTGACACACTAAATTACATTATTTATATAATGGTAGACTCTGGACAAAGTGAAGACAGTGAAAATAAGGACAGCCCATCTAAATTCCTATCATGAATCACTACATTACAAAGCATCTAGTAGTTTAACAAATTAAAATGCAAATTACATTTAAAAAGTAAGAAATATGTTTGGATTTTTGCAGATCAACATAATGTCCTTTTAAAAAATGGTGATGTAATCATGCGCTTAATTCTGACAATAATTCACAAAACACAAAATCACACTTTTTTGTACCCTTTTGTACAATTTGGTCTTGGGAATTGCAGTAATAGAGAAGAATAAAAAATAAAGTTCAGTGCTCAGAAATAAATATCTTTTCTAATTTTTAACGTATCAAAGTTGCAAAAATTTCATTCAGAAAAACCAATCATTGCTATAAGCAGGTAGATAAAACAGAGTTTTACAACACTTTTATAATCAAAATCAGCTAATGTTTACTGAAAACATATACCTATATACAATATATATTTTAGAAAAATAGTGCCTCTTTGGTGCAATGATTCTGAAAGTGTTCATTTGATACAATTATTAAACCTATATAAAAAAATTAAACCATTTTCAATGATATTCCATGTTCAGATTACATCAGGAAACTGCAGTTGAAAGTAAATAGGTCAATCTAATTGTTTTTCTTCTCTCCTAAAGGTTAAGGCAGTTCTCTGTCAAAGGACTTTCCTTTTTATCCACTCTCCTCTTATTAATGCTATTACAAGCACATTACACAGATAATAATGTTCTGACCTGCCTGGACATTATTATCTGTCTCTCTAGTCACTGGGAAAAATTTTGTTAGTATAAAGAATATTTTTTAATGTGTTGTCTTTATATTAAACCATTAATATATTAAGAAGTGTAGAAGTCATTCCATTTGGGGTCAATATTAATAGCTGTATAAGGACTAAGTCTGCATTGGAAGAGCTCATAAAATTTCCACTAAAGTAATAATACATCCTTCACCTGCATTCAATCAATCTGACTGAAGTGAAAATATGCTCTTGATGGTTCATCTTAGATGTTGGAAAAAAGCCACTTCATATAAATATCCTAAAGGTGATCAATATAGGTTAATGAAAAGTTGTTTGACAAGACTCACAGCATTCTTCCTTTGGACGGACTGCAAAATGTCAAAGTAGAAACAAAAATGAAGAAGACAAGAGACAACTAAGTTGAGTCTGCCAAACATTTAGGCCAGTAACTATTTCAACAAGTTTTAAAGTGACCAGTTTCAATGACTTTGTACCTCTAACTCATCCTTCTACATGCACTGAAGATTTGAAGTCTAAACTGTGAAAAATGAAATGTCCTAAAAGAAAAGGATACACTGAGGCAAGAGTTTCTTTCCATGAATTCATACTTTATACATGTGCATAAATGTATATATTATTCTGTATAAAAGATGCTCCTCAGTGTAGTTTGAGATGTCTTTATCAAATAACAAATTGATTTTACTATAAACACTAGAGGTCATTTCATCTGTATGAGAAACAAATATGCATGTATTTATGTAGTGTCAACCTTATCAACAAAAGCACAGCTATTAACACTTGGCTAAATAAAAGGCTTTGCTAGCCAGAGATTTAATCAGAATATAGCTTACAAAAAAAAAAAATACACAACCAGGTTTTATATTTGCAAGAAAAGAGTTGTTCAACATGGCAAGTATTGAACAGAGTTCAAATTTCAGAGTAAGGAGAAATATCAAAGTTTCATAAATCTCCTGAGGTTCAATTTAATTACTGGATTGATTTTAGAAAAATAGACTCAAAGAATGGTTTGAAGTGAGAAGATATTTTCTTTGATGTTTCAGTGTTACCAGAAGTCTGTAAATAGACTTAAAGTTCCCCTCTCAGTCATTGCTAATGATAAATATCACTTTTGTTTATTGTCTGCCTTTTTATTCCTCTTCTTATTCTTTGATTTATTTATTTTAATAAATCTATTTTAACATGTGGCTAATAATACTTGCATATAAAACTACATTAGCAAGTATTAGAGCCACTCACTAAATAAAAGGCTTTGCTGGTCAGAGATGTAATTGGAATATTGCTTACAAAATAAAAATTAAAAAAATACACAACTTTTTTTTTTTTTTTTTTTTTTTTTTCAGTACGCAGACCTCTCACTGTTGTGGCCTCTCCTGTTGCAGAGCAGAGGCTCCAGACACACAGGCTCATCGGCTATGGCTCACAGGCCTAGCCGCTCCGCAGGATCTTCCCAGACTGGGGCACAAACCCGTGTCCCCTGCATCGGCGGGCGGACTCTCAACCACTGTGCCACCAGGGAAGCACCACAACTGGGTTTTATATTCACAAGAAGAGAGTTGTTCAGCAAGCAAGAATTGAACAGAGTTCAAATTTCAGGCTCCTTGTTCATATAATTACATAAATGTTTAAGTAATTAAAGACAAGCTAACATTATTCATCTGTAAAACATCAGTATACTAGTTTTTTCAATAAAAAATTAAAATTCCACCTAATAGATTGGTAAACCTTGAATGAATTTTAATATTTTCCAAACAAGGACTTTGAAGACAATACTCCAGCAATGTTTGTGTGATGAAGGGGTCCAGTATGGTAGCTTAGGAAGACCCTGAACTCACCTCTACTCACAGAATCTACACCTATATATAGAAGATTTCCTACTGGGGAATAACTGAAGGCTGATCACACAGCTTCTGCATGACAAACCACAGAGAGATCACAGACAGATAGGCTGGAGATATGGAGACACAGTATTGATAAGATTCCCACCCCCAACCCAGCAACCTGCAGTAGGGATAAATATCACTTAGGAGCCCCTGGGAAGACTCACCCACCCCGGGTCACAGTGAGAAAACAGCAGTTTAAAGGGCACTTACACTATTTATGTGAAGGAAATCCATTTATTATTCCTAGATCATCTGCCAAATGATGATGGAACTCTCTCTGGGGTTGGAGGTGCCAGAGAGTTTCATTTTTTGCCTTCCCCTGGCAGCTTGAGAGTACAACCAATAAGGAAACACTGGTTTTTAATAACACATTAGACTGGATAATCTTAATAGATATAAATGTTACATTACATCCCAAAATTTCAGAATACACATTCAAGTGCACATGGAACATTTCCCAGGATAGAACACATACTAGGCCACAAAACAAGACTCAGTATATTTAGAATAATGAAATTATATCAAGCATCTTTTCTGACCATAGTAGTATGAATCTAGAAATCAGTTGGAAGAAGAAAATTGGAAAAATACAAACACATGAAGACTAAACAACATACTACTTAATAAGCAGTGGGTCAATGAAGAAACAAAAAAAAAATCAAAAAAATATCTTGAGACAAATGAAAATGGAAATACAACTTTCCAAGAATCTATGGGACACAGCAAAAGCAAAAGGTAAGTTTTTAGTCATATAGGCCTACCTCAAGAAACAAGGAACCCCCCCACCCATCTAACTTTACACCTAAAGGAACTAGAAAAGGAAGAACATACAAAGTCCAAAATTAGTAGAAGGAAGGAAATAATAAAAATCAGAGTGGAAATAAATGAAATAGATACTAAAAAACAGTAGAAAACATCAATGAAACTAAGAGCTAGTTTTTTGAAAAGATTAACAAAATAAACCTTTAGCCAGACTCTTCAAGGAAAAAAAAAAAAAAAGCCCAAAGAAATAAACTCAGAAATGAAAGAGAAATTACAACAAATTCCATAGAAATACAAAGAATCATGAGACTACTACAATTATATGTTAATCAAATGGACATAGAAGAGGAGAAATTCTTAGAAACATACAATCTAAATCAGGAAAAATACAAAATTTGAATAGACCTATTGCCTGTAATGAAATTGAATCAGTAATTTAAAAAGCTCTCAACATACAAAAGTTCAGGTCCACATGGCTTCACAGGAGAATTCTACCAGCATTTAAACACGTGTGAACACCTATCCTTCTCAATTATTAAAAAAAAAAAAAAAAACACGGCCAGTATCATCCTGATACCAAAACCAAACAAGGACACTAAAAAAAGGAAAATTACAGGCCAATATAACTGATGAACATAGCTTCAAAAATTCTCAACAAAATATTAGCACACCAAAATCAAGAATACTTTAAAAGAATCAAGTGGGATTTATCTCAGTGATGCAAGGATGGTTCAGTAACCATAAATCAATTAATGTGATACACCACATTAATAAATTGAAGAATAAAAATAATATAGTCATCTCAATAGATGCAGGAAAAGTTTTGATAAAATTTAATATCCATTTATGATAAAAACTCTGAACAAAGTAGATACAGAGAGAACATAGCTCAACATAATAAAGACTATATAGGACAAACATAAAGTCAACATCATACTCAATGGTGAAAAGCTGAAAGCATTTCTTCTAAGATCATGAATAAGACAAGATTGCCCACTACTGCCATTTTTATTCAACATAGTATTGGAAGTCCGAGCCACAGCAATTAGATAAGAAAAACAAATACAAAGCATCAAAACTGGAAAATAAGAAGTAAAACTGTAATTATTTGCAGATGACATACAGCTATATATAGAAAATCCTAAAGACACCATCAAAAAATGATTAGGATTAATAAATATATTAGGTAAATTTGCAGGATACAAAACTAATATACAGAAATCTGTTACATTTCTATACACTAATAACAAACTATCAGAAAGAGAAATTAAGAAAACAATCTCATTTACAATTGCATCAAAAAGAATAAAATACCTAAGAACAAATTTAACCAATGAAGTGAATCACCTGTAATCTGAAATAAATAAGACATTGATGAAATTGACAACAACACAAATAAATGGAAAGGTATATCATGCTCATGGATTGGAAAAGTTAATATTGCTAAAACGTTCATACTACCCATGGAATCCACAAATTCAATGAAACCCCCATCAAAATATCCATGGCATTTTCCACAGAACTAGAACAAATAATTCTAAAATTTGTATGGAACCACAAAGACCCCGAGCAGCCAAAACAATTGTGAGAAAGAATAAAGCTGGAGATATCATGGTCCCTGATTTCAAATAATACTATAAAGCTACAGTAATCAAAACAGAATTGTACTGACACAAAAACACATAAACCAATGGAACAGAATAGTGAACCCAGAAATAATCCCATGCTTATAAGATCAATTAATCTACAACAAGGAGGCAAGAACATACAGTGGAAAAAAATGATCTCTTCAATAAGTGATGTTGGGAAACTGGACAGCTAAAAAAGCAAACAAACAAAACTCGACCTCTTTTTTACATTATATACAAAAATGAAGTCAAAATTGGGTAAAGACTTAAATATAAAGCCTGAAACCATAATTTTTTTCAAAGAAAGCATTGATAGTATGGTCTTTAGCATCAGCCTTAGCAATATTTTTTTGGACATGTCTCCTCAGGCAGTGGAAACAAAAGCAAAATTAAACAAATAAGAATACATCAAACTGAAAATGTTTTGCACGGTGAAGAAACCATTGACAAAACAAAAAAGCAACCTACAGTATGGGAGAAGATATTTGCAAATGATATGTCTGATAAGGGGTTAATATCCAAAAAATATGTAAAGAACCCACATAACTCAATGCATATAAAAAATCTGATTTAAAAATGGACAGAAGATTCAAATAGACATTTTTCCAAAGAATACATACAGATAGCCAACAAACACATGAAAAGATGCTCAATACCATTAAACATCAGGGAAGTGAAAGACAAAACCACATTGAGATATCACCTCACACCTGTCACACCTGTTAGAATGGTTATTATCAAAAAGACAACAAATAACAAGTGTTGGCAAGGATGTAGAGAAAAAGGAACACTTGTACACTTCTTGGTGAAGATATAAATTGGTAGAACCATTATGGAAAAGAGTATGGAGGTTCCTCGAAAAATTAAAAATAGAACTACCATAAGACCCAGAAATTCTACCTCTGGGTATTTATCAAAAGAATACAAAAACAGCAAACTGAAAATATTTAGGCAGACCTATGTTCGTTACAGCATTATTTATAATTGCTAAGATATGGAAGTAACCTAAGCGTCCATCAATAGATGAATGAATAAAAAAGATATGTTATGTGTATACATATATATGAATATTACTCAGCCATAACAGAGTGGTATCTTGACATTTGATTCATATAGCTGGAAATGAGTGAGACAGGAAGACATATACCATATGATCTCACTTACACGGGGAATCTAAAAAATAAAACAAATGAACAAACATAACAGAAGAGAAACAGATTCATAGATATAAAGAACAACCCAGTTGTTGATAGAAAGGAAAGGGTGGGGTGGGTGAAATTGGAAAAGGGGACTAAGAGATACAAACTTAAAGTTATAAAGTATATAAGTCACGGAGATGTAATGTACAGCATAGCGAATATAGTCAGTAATGTAATAACTGCATGGTGACTAGACTTATATGTGATGATCATCTCATACTGTATAAAAGTATCAAATCATTATGTGGTACTCCTAAAACTAATATAATATTATAAGTCTATTACACTTCAATAAATATTAAAAATAAATTTAAAAAAATTTTTGTGTGCATACCAAAAGCTTTGCATATTTATTGGAAAAAGCATTTCTCTTAATGAATTTTGACACTTGAAACTGGATTTGGATGTCAAGTACGAGTTGCAAGCCCTTGGGAATTTTTTTTTCTTTCTGAACCTCATTTTTTTTCTTCTTTAATAATAACTAATAGTCACCAGATAAGGGTTGAAATTTTAATGACATAATATTTGTAAAGCATCCAGCAAAGAGCTTGACACTTAAGATGAGATCTATAAATGAATACTTCCTCAGTTTCCACCTTTTATGTAACTGAATCCTTCTTAATCCTTCTATTGGTGACAAGGGCTTTGAAGAAAAATAAAGCTGGATGATAAGAATATTACCTGGTAAATGACAGCACCGTTGTTTTTTGTTGTGCAACATAAAACTATACTATAATACTTGTAGAGTAATGTGCTGGACATTTCTTTTTTTTTTTTTAATTAAAACATTCACATTTTTATAATGGGAAGTACTTCATTCTTTGTTGTTTTTCTTTTACCAATACAAGAGATTTCTATGAATTGTTATTTCAGTCTTTATTCATTGTGTAATATTCTCCTTTAAATGGAAAATATTAAATACACAGAATTCACTTTAAAGCACTGTTATATAATTTACAATATAGTCTTTCTATTTGGACATGTTATATCCTCTACTAAAGTTTACTAAAGACTAATCAGATTAGCATTTACCTAATGAAAGTGCCTTTAGCAGCAAAACAACATTAATAGAAATAAGAATGACTCTAACTTTAAGTAGAGTTTGATTCAATTTAAAATCATGTACTATGTGTTGCCTGCCCTGGTTCTGAAGACATTAATAAAAAAATAGAATTATCTGTGAAACTTTCATTCTAGTGTTAGTGGAAGGGTTAAAAAATCAACAAATAAGTAATGTCTCTATTGGTGACAAGGGCTTTGAAGAAAAATAAAGCTGGATGATAAGAATATTACCTGGTACCAGTGAGGACAGGGTACCAAATGGAAGCTGAATCTTCTTTGATAAGGAAAACACATCAAGTGAGGGGAAAAGACACAACAATATTGTGTAAAACTATGTTTCAGGTACAAACATCAGAAAGTGCAAAGGCCCTAAGATGAGAATGTGTTTTATGTGTTTGAGAAGCAGGAAAAAAAATTTTATGGCAGGGGGAAACAAGGGTTGAATAGTAAGAGATAATATTATGGAAGCAGCAGGGCCCCAGACCATAAAGGGCCTGATAGGCCATCATCTGGGCTTCGGATTTTATTCCATACAATAAGGGGAACTTTTAGAGAAAGCTGAGCAGAGAAGTAGTTAAATCTTATTTTTATGTTTAAAAGATCACTGCCATCTGTGTGATTAATTGACTGTGAAGGAACAAGGGTGGAAAAAGGGAGACTAGCTAGAAGCCTGTTATATTAATTCAGGTGCTAGCTGATGCTGATCTGCCTTAGGGAGACAGGGTAGAGATGTGAGAAATAAATAGTAGGATCTAAATGTATTTTGAAGGTAGAACAAAAAAAAACCCTCCTAATGTGAGGCTGTATGTGGTATGTGAGAGAAAGAGAAAAAATTTTCTGAGGACCTGGAAAAAGGCACATAATGGAAATTTACTGGCTCAATTAACATAACAATTCAGAAGTAGGCCAGGCTCCAAGGACCCTTTGAGCAGTTTTCTGGCTCTGTTGTTTTTTGATCCTCTTGGTGTCATCATCCTCTATTGGCAGGCTTTATCCTTCATGGAGTTGAAATGACTGCAGAAATTCAAATGGCCCATCTGTATGTCATACTATTCAGGAGGGAGAACTTTTCTTCCAAATACTATCAAATTAAAATCATAAATTTTCCTCTGTTAGATCCAATTAGATTATATTTCTACATCTGAGCCAATCACAAGGGACAGGAGAATGCCATATGCTGAGAGGGCTTCAGAGTGCCCTATGTCATAACAGAGGCCTCGATACTCACAGTGTGTCTTAAAAAATCCTTTTTGTTGAATCAACTATTAAAAAAACTCATAGCACCTAGTTAACCGCATCTAATCTACTTACCATATTGATTTCAAAAGCCATTTGGTTAGAGATTTGTTATACCTGCCCAACTAAGTAGTATTCATTCTCACACCATGCTTCTGTTCATGTTTTCCTTCATTTAGAGCATTCTTTCCTCTTTAACTTGGACTATCTAAATTATAATCATCCTCTGTGGCAAGCACAAGCCCTGCCTCCTTCATAAAATGTTCCATGAATACTCAGCACTCATCACTCTTTACATTCATCAATCATTACATTTATAGCATCAACATGGTCTTCTTACACTTGCCTATATCCTATGTAATATAGCTTTTTATATTCACAAATTGCATTGTGTATGTCTTCCTCTATTAGATTTTAGAGGAGGAAACATGACAAATATTAACTTTGTGTTCATTCATAGGGAATCCTTTCTGAGGACATACCTGTCTTTGAATAAGTATTAATAATTGATAAGATAACAGTATGCATTTATTCTATTGATAATTAATTTATATTGTTTTACAAATATTGATTTTGATTAATTGGTGCACTGTTAGAGTAACCTCTGTTGCTCCTACAGGCAATTTACTACCAACAAGCTAGCATAAAAATAATAACTATATCACAAAAGAATATTTCCAACCTTTAGGTAAAAAATCCATTGAAGAAAATGGATAGATTAAAGTCATCATTAACAACTTACTAGCTTATCTTAATTACACTCTTTGTATTCTAGCTTACTTATTGCCACAGAGAAGGAAAAAGGAAAGAGAAAGCAAGAAAAAAAAAAAAAAGAATGAGAAAAGAGAGCAGAGAAAGAGAGAAGAGAAAGTCTGTAAGTCTTTGTAAGTTTGCCCCTTGGCAGGAAAGAAAAATGTTTCTCCAAAGCAATGAGGCCCTCCTTCTACTCTTTTCCCCATGAGGAAATGCCCATGACTATTTTACATACTTTCACATATCTTAATTTGCCTTCTGAGTTCCTACCAGGGCCTTGGCAAAATATGGGAAGACAAGGCTGTAGTTTCAACTGATTCTCCTCTAAGTCAGTGTTTCTTAAACTCTATTTCAAAGTATTCAGAAAGTATTCAAAGCTACTATTTCAAAGTATTCAATATCCAAAAATAGATATATTGCTATTAAATATATTAAATATATATTGCTATTAAAAATATTTTCCTGGTGATGAGTTTTTAGATAAAACACCCAAAAAATCATGATCTAAAATATGACTCATGAAAAAATAGACAGGTTGCACTTTATGAAAATTAGAAATTTTGCTTTGCAAAAGACACTGTTAAGAGAATGAAAAGCCACAGACTGGGAGAAAATAGTAACAAAACACTTATCTATCAAAGAACTTGTATCCAAAATATACAAAGAACTCTTAAAATTCAACAAGAAGAAAATAAATAGCCATTCTTTAAGTGGTCAAAAATCTGAACAGATATCTCACCAAAAAGATATATAGGTGGCAAATAAGCATGTGAAAAGATGTTCAATATTATTGTCATCAGAGAATTACAGATTAAAAATGCAAGATAGGGCTTCCCTGGTGGCGCAGTGGTTAAGAATCTGCCTACCAATGCAGGGGACACGGGTTCAAACCATGGTCTGGGAAATTCCCACATGCCACAGAGCAACTAAGCCCATGCGCCACAACTACTGAGCCTGTGTTCTAGAGCCTGTGAGCCACAAATACTGAAGCCCGTGCACCTAGAGCTCATGCTCCACAAGAGCTCCCACTGCAATGAGAAGCCTTCACAGTGCTACGAAGAGTAGCCCCTGTTCACCGCAACTAGAGAAAACCCACGTGCAGCAACAAAGACCCAACACAGCCAAAAATAATAAATAAATAAAATAAATAAACTTGTTCTAAAAAATAAATAAAATAAAATAACAAGATATCACTACAAATGAATTAGATTGGCTAAAATCCAAAACACTGATAATATCAATCCCTGGCAAAAATGCAGAGCAATAAAGCTTTCATTCATTTCTGGTAGGAATTCAAAATGTTACAGCCACTTTGGGAGTAAATTTGGCAATTTCTTGCAAATCTAAACATAATCTTACATATGATACAGCAACTCTTCTCCTAGATTATTTATCTTACTGATTTGAAAATATTTGTCCATCTAAGAACTTGTATGTTTTATTCATAATTGTCAAAAGCTGGAAGCAACTAAGGTGTCCTTCAGTAGGCAAACAGATAAATTGTGTTACATCCATACAACAAAGTACTATTCAGCAAAAAAAAAAAAATGAGCCATTAAGCCGTAGAAAGAAACTGATGAATATTAAATTCATATTAAGTGAAAAAAGTTAGTCTGAAAAGGTTACATAGTCTATAATTTCAATGATATGACCTATGAAAAAGGCAAAATTATAACAATGATAATAAAATCAATGGTTTCCAGTTTAGTGGGAGGAGAAGAGGGTTGAATAGGTAAAGCACAGGGGATTTCTTAGGGCAGTGAAAGTATTATGAATGATACAGTAATGGTAGATACATCACATTGTGTATTTGTTAAAATCCATAGAACTTTACACCACAAAAGGTGAACCTTAATATATGCAAATTTCCAAAAAATTATTTAAGAGATCGGGGGAAATCCCAGGATGGAATGTAGAACATGATAAAAGAATATTACTAATACATGAAACAACTTAAAAATATTGCTGACCTAGGCAATTTTGGAAATAAGTGGAGTTTGTGAGAATAAAGTATTGCTGCACTCTAGTTAAATTTATTTCCTACAGGTATACTGGTTAACAATTGTGTAACTGCTGTATACTGAAATTAAGTCAATGGATTGTATGTTGGTTGAATCCAGGTTTCTTACTCTTGGATTAGTAGTTTGCAGATAAGCAAGGGAAGGAGGCTAGAATGATCCATTTGGTAATTAATTAGAGTTGGATTTATAAAAAATTTATAAACAGGAGCTTCAATTAAATAGAGTTGGAAAACCAGAAGGGGGAGGTCTGATGTTCTGTGATGATAGCAGAGCCCAACAGGAAGAAGAAAGACTCATCTTCTTTCCTATCAAAGACTCAGCCAATAAAAAGACATAATCTCTTTGTTTATTATAGCCCTGCCAACTTCCTTTTCCTCTCTATAAAGTGTTCTCCTTCCCTTGAGTGCAGGGAACTTGCATGTTGCTTGCCATGGTTGCAGACCCTGAGTTGCAATTCTCTGCTGATCCTGAATCTTTGTTGGAGAAATATCTGGCAGGCTCTTTATTTCAGGTCAACAGAGTCATCAGAATGAAGTCAGAATTAATTGATATAGACACAGATATTTACATACACAAATACTTAAAGATGTGTATAGATTCAGGGGTTAGTATATTTACATATATAAATACATTTCCTTGTACTATTACTGAGAGGACGTAGAATCAATGACATACCAATATCTACGTATACACTTAGCACCTAGATCTTGGTTTCTAATATTGTCCTCCAATAAAGGGAACCACACTCCTTGGAAAATGGCTGATTCTAGGACTGGGGCAGGAAATACGCATGATGAGCCTGAAGCACCCTGTAATGCCAGAAACAGAGAACACACACACACACACACACACACACACACACACACACATGAGATATATCAAAAGGATACAGGAGCCAACTGTAAAGCTCCCAATGGCCAAAACTGGATAAATTTAAGGAACAAAATAAAGTAGTATTCGATTGTAATGAATATTCATGAGTCCATACTGATATAAATATGAATGAATGAATAAATAAATAAATTGGGAGAAGAGACAAATTTCCTGTATAGAAGAATTCCAAATAATATGTGTAGATATCGTGCCCTCAAGGAGGTGAAGCATAACTCTCCATTCCTTATATGTAGACTGCACATAGTGGTTTCCTTCCAAAGAAGACTGTATGGAATGGTGGAGAGAGGGCAGGCAAATTTCAGTGGAGAAAACTGAGAAACACTGCCTTAGGCAGGTGCTTAAGATCAATATTAGCAGTGATAAGTCATGTATCCTTGATAAGATATGATGGAAATGGTACTTTACTTCTGTGGTCTTCCTCCTCAAACTCCATAGTTCTAGTATGAGAAAAAAATATCAGACAATTCTTATTGAGAAACATCCTTCAAAATACCTGACCAGTACTCCTCAGACTGTCAAGGTCATCAAAGACAAGGAATGAATGTCTGAGAAGCTATCACAGTCATGAGAAGTCTAAGAGAACATGATAACTAAATGTAGTGTGCTATCCTAGATGGAATCCTGGAACACAAAAGGAATATTAGGTAAAAACTAATCTGAATAAATTATGGATTTTAGTTAATAATAACGTATCACTATTAACTCCTTATTGTAACAAAAGTGCCATACTAATGTAAGATATAACTAATAAGGGAAAATGGGTACAGAAATCACTGTACTATCCTTATGATTTTCTGTAAATCTAAAACCGTTTATCTTAAACGTGTATTTAAAAATAATTTAATTTGCAACTCTTCAATAAAACAATACCAAACAAAATATTATTGTCCCTTTAAACATGGGTCAGGAACTCTAAGTCAATTCACTGTAATAGGTGATGCAATGCCTATTAATGCAAAAAGAGAACATTGTACATGTAGTTCACCCCCCTAACCCAAACTAATTTTTTAAGATTCCAAAAGAGACTCGTCTGGATGGCAAGGCAGTGGCAACCTTGAAATGTGGTAACCTCTGCATGGTCATTTTCTGTCTTTCTAGATTCTGCCTCTAAAAATGTCTGACTGAAGATTTCAAGGCAAAATAGTATTAAAACATTCTGAATACAAAAATATAAATAATACATTAAAATGGAAGGGTTCTAGTTCTGATGGAAAAGCATACTAATAACAATACTTATTATTAAAACCTAATCTTTAATGATTAAAAAACATCTTTGTAATTCAGGCCTGTAGATATTTCTTTCATTAGTGAAATCCTTTGAATGCCCTAAATAATTGAGTGCTCAGAAGCCAGCAACTGAAATTGACATTAGAAGTGTTGTTTATACAGGTGGCTTGCCTACTGGGAGTCAAAATTTTTACTTTTGTTGTCCTTATCAATTATTCTGAGACTTTGTCTGTTTAGTGTCTGCCAACTTCTATTGCAACAGAAGACTCTTTTTAAAAATTGCTGACATAACATTTATCAAATTATCCTAAGAGTAACACTCTGTTTCCAAATTTAAAAAATCAAGGGTGGAGGAAAATGTTTGGATGATTAACTATTAAGTCAGTTATATGATTCTCTCAGATTTAAATATTTAAAATGTGTCAACGAAAATGAATAAGAAACGAAGTTCTTAGAAATATGAGGTTCACCCAAAACAGACTAAAGGTATTCTCAGTATTGTCAGTTATGAGCTCAAGAACTTAGAATCAACATGCAATGAATCAATCCAGACATAAAAAATATTTAAGTGCTGGGTATGATAAGTGACCATAACTTCTGCTAGCACTGATAGTCAGCATTTACTTTCAGGAGTGTAAGTTTCCATCCCAGTTGCTCACATGTCTCTACTGGGGGGATCTTCTAATTTTCCCCTACTATTATACAAAAGAAAGAAGATGAACTTCAGAAGTAAACATTCAGAATTACCACATAGAAGAAGAGAAGACAAGGGAAATTCGACAGTCTGGATACTCCAGCCTGGCACACACACTGTCTGCCAGAAGGGAGGGAGGGGCCCTAGGTCCCAGAAATTGCAAGGCAGGTGAGCCCACACAGGACTTATAACTCGTTTTTTAAACTGGAGAGCCCCAAATCCTATAAGGGTCTCATTCTCATCGACCTCTGTGATAATAATACAGTGTACACAGGATTTTCCTAAGGGGAAAAAATTCACACGATTCATTTCCAAAGCTGGAGGCTTCAGAGTGCTTTCTCATTGGACTGGCAGCCGAGTGGGTCTAAAGAGAACAATAAAAGCTCAACGTTTCATCAGAATAAAAAAGTAGTGAACCAAGATCACACAGTATGGGAGGAGCTTCTTGTCACCTAATTCTTATTCTGAACCACACTCACTGAGCAAGCTAGAGAATACAGCGTGGCTCCCCCAAAGGAACATCAGCAGGGAGAGAATGTTCTGGCCAGAGGACTCAAGTGCCTGGTCCCCTCATTGTAAATTAATAAATCAGGGCTTTGATTTTTCAAATCAGTCCCTTGAGCTTATTTAATATCACTAAGCTCTTTAGAAATAGACAACTAGGTTTCAGAGTCTGGAAAGGCTGAGGGCCAGACTTGGAGCCAGGCAAATCAACCAAGGTAATGAGACTCTAAGAGGTCTGTTGGAAGGTGGCCTGCTGGCATTCCCTAGCAACACTCCCCCTTCTTCATGGCTTGAGCCAAGTCTGATCATTTTTCCAAGGTGAACTCTGCAATGGGTACTTTGTAGTAACAGAAAATTAAAATAATACTGTTCATTTGTGCAGCTTGCTGTGGTTTAAAACATGTTTTCATAGAGATGATCACATTCAATAAGGCAGTTTTTCAACATATTTATTGCTCCACTCATTTTACAGATGAAGAAAATAAAACTCGGTTGGGTGTCAGGTGCCCTTACATTTGCTCCCACATTAGATTTTTTCCCTCAAAAATACTACCCTCTGGAAGGAAACATGAGCAGGAGCTGTTCCTGATGCTGGTACTGTTCTGTTTGTTGAGCTGGATGCTGGTTACATGGGTGAGTTCAATTGCGAAAATTCATCAATCTATACACTTGGGAAATGTACATTTTTATGTGGGCAATTACACTTCAAAAAAGTTAATAAATGTTTAGATAAAAATGGATAAAACAGAAAAATAATAATGCTTCTGTTGTTTTATCTATCTTTAAATTTTAAAAAAATTCTTAAGCTTAGTATAATCAATAAGCTGGCTGGCACATTTTCAGCTAAAATTTGATCTAATTCAGTAATCCCTTTCTTCTGAGTAATTTGTAAAGCTTTCTATATAAGGGTGCCACCAAATTACAAATTCTTGGCTATTTAAAAATTAATAATAAAGAGTAGGAGAAATGAATGTGGCACTATACCTACTAGCACATATTTGAAGAAACTGGTAAGCCTTATGAATAAACAAGGATCATAAATCACATTAAAATTCTTAGGATTCCATTGAACTGGGCAAACTGCACCTAGAAGTGATAAATTAATTGTTCACAGTAATATTTCCAAGAGTATGATGACCTTGCCGATTAAGGTTTGTGTGGAGATGAGTAAGGAGATGGGGGAATTGGGATGGAGCGGTTAACTGAATGCATATGTCACTGAATTAGACTAGAGGGAAAGTACATAAGGGTTTAATAGGAAGATCAACTCATATACCCACTTCCTATATTTGAGGTATCTCACAAAGGAGAATTATAAATCCTCTCACTTTTTCCATTTCATTTGTAAAGACTAGTCTGGAAACACCCTACATAGAGAAGTGATTTGGCCTCAGATATTGGACACTGAAAATGTGTCTGCTGGGTCTTTTTAAAATAGCCAATGAATACCAGGCTCTGGAGAACGTAAGACTTCATCTGGAAGTTGGGGGCTGTTCCACACAAACACACAAAGGCTCTTCACTAAATCTGCTCTAAAAAGTAGTCTTACAAAATAAATAAGTAAATAAATATTTTTTAAAAAATCAGAGTGGAGGATTGTCTGAGGAAGTGACATTTTGGATAACACTGGAAATGAGTAGGACTCAGCACCTGAGTAAATGGGAAGACCACATCTCACTCTTAACAAGTAAGAGGTGGAGTTGCCCCCAGAGCAAGTTCCTCTTTTAGAGAGAGGTAAACCCCTGATTACAAAGAAGTAAGTTATAAATAAGGCTCTCTATAAATCAGCCTCTTAAAAAGTCTAATTCTTTGGATGCTTTCCCTTTTGTCGGCAGTCATACAAAACAAGTTTTAAGAACTTTGCCTCTCTCCCATCTTATGTGTAGAAGAAAGACTCTCAGTCTCGGGTGCCTTTGAAACCACCATACAAATCCCAGACAAAGCTCTCCATCATAAGAGTCTCCAGGAAAACAAAATAATTCTTCCAGCTTGGTGACAGTTCTATGCTTGAAGGAAACAATACCATCAGAACTTAACAAAATTAACACTGTGACCCTTCAAGAAACCCACCTGTAAAAGCCCATTGGACCCACCTACTATTTGATGCTAGGTCTCTGATTCTCTGATTTATTTTTCCAACCAAGGGGTGTCCTAACAATTGCAGTAGGAAATTTGGCCTGAGCTTCACAAGGCAGACATAAAATGCATGGGTTTTTTTGCCTCCTTTTTATCTATCTGATAACCCCAAGTGATTAAAGTGAAGACACACCCCTCTTCCTCTTATATTTTAATAGCATGAAAACAGTGAAAATGCATAAGGAAGACTCTTGTAGACTACTGGTTTCTGGGTCAGGAAGCCTGCACTCAATGTTCAAACTCTCAGACCCTACTCTGAGGAATTAGTTACACCAATCGGTAAAGACAAGTCCCCTTGTATTAGTACTTGAACAGGAAATTGTGGAAAATAAAGAGACAAGATGGTAACGTTATGTGGACCAACATATATTTATTATTCCAATGACACCCACCAAAAGAAAATAGAATCCTGGGGAAAGGGAATATAACAAAGGCATTCAAGGGGTAGCTAGCAACAGAAAAAGGAGCATCCTATAGCAGATTTAAGAGCAGAGAGGAGAATGTCAAAATATAGAGGAACAGCTTCTAGGTAGATGACTTGAGAAGGATTAAAAAAATACTCTGAGTTACCTGGTCTTATATTTCTTTGGTTATTTTACATGTCCTTTCCCCAATTCTCTTACTGAATATGATCTTCACCAATGCTAATAACCTGTTGGGAGTGTTTCATTATTCTTTTGTCATCATTACAATGTTAGGACTGGAAAAGATAGAACAATTCTTCTTTTGTGTATAATATATTCAGAACTGAAGGCTCTGAGCAAACACAAATCTGCTTGTGTGCTCGGTATGCCTATATACTCTGTATATCAAAAGCTTCTTAAAACAATATTGTAAGTTGTATGATTATTTCATCAAGATGCAGAATTTATTTCTCCACTCATTAAATTTGGGCTGGGCTGCTTTTTTTAACTTCTTTGGAAGAAGTTATGGAGTGCTAATTCCTAGTCCATACTTCAAGAAACCTTGCATGCTTCCACTCATCCTTTTGCATCCCTACGATGATTACGTGGACAGGTCTAGGGTCATCTGATTAAGCACAAGAGGCCCATGGCCCAGTCTTTCCTGCTGGACCAGCCAATAGCCAGCTAAATAAGAGATCTGTAACAGAGATCATCTCAGACCAGCCAGCACACAAGTTGATTTCAGACACACAGACAAGCCCAGGCAAGATCAGAGCAACCGCCCAGTTAACTCATAGACCCAGGGGCAATAACAAATTCTTGTTGTTTTAAGCCACAGAGTTTTTTTTATTAAACTGTAAGAGGTAATGGGTATAGAAATTGGTACACAGAAGTGCATGATATTGACTTAAAATATGATACTCTGATTTAAGAGCAAAGCAATGAGCAGACAATGGAAACACAATGAGCAATTTCACAGAGGTTGGAAAATGCTGAGATATTGCTATTGGAAGCCGGAAAAGTAGAGCCCCATGATAAAATCCAACAAAACAATTGGCAAGACTATACCGATAGGTCTGTTCTTAATAAATTGATAGATGTTGACAGAAGTGATTTTCAGACAAAATGTTGAAAGTGTCAGTTGGCTCCTTTTAGCAGCACAAGATAAGGTAGTAAAGGAACAATACGAGTTAGCCAGAGGTCAGCAAACTTTTTCTGTAAAGGGCCAGATAGTAACTTTGTGACTATTCAGTCTCTGCCTCAACTATTCTACTCTGTGGTGCTCCAGGGACAAAGAACAAGATAAACCCGAACAAGGGCCAACATTGCCAGAACAAAGAGTTACAGGACTCTTATCACTCTGTCACGTAGTGGCCCTTGCAATATCCCTGATCCCTCCCAAGCACCATGCCCTGTCCCTTTCCCAGCCCGTATAAGGAGAGGTATTTGTCCAGTTCTTCTCCAGCTCTGCACACTGGAAGTATGCATACCCTTCCCAATCAGCAGGTGACTCGAAAGTTCTTTGTTCCTTAGCTATAAAAACAGACCAGTAACCCTTGCTTGGGGTCGGCTCTCCCTGATTATCAGGAAGTCGGCCCGCTGTTCTGGCAGTGACCCTTCCCTTTAATAAACTCTATCTTCTTTACATTCTGCCTTGTGTCTGGAAATTCTTTTCCAACCCGCGTTTGGATCACGACATCTCTGGTGGCCCGAACGGGGATCTCTTTCCTCACTTCCTCTCCTCATTCCTTGGGACCTTCTGTGAACAGACAAGTTTGTGGAAGCAACAGAGAAACTCTGGCCAGGGCCACGCCCTGGTGAGGCTCCACGGCTCACTTTGCCCCAGTAACTGCAGCCCAGAACGGGTGAGGGTCCCTCTGTCTTCCTTCCGACTGAGGACTAAGCCGATTGGTATTGTGCAGGCACACGTCAGGCATTTAAAAGCCATCAGGGAGCCTGCCGCTTGAAGACTCCCATGAAAGGATAAGGGGGTCACAGACCAGACCAGGCTTTTGGAGCGTCTGCCCCCATCCAGACAGCTTCTGTGCAACGTGAGGCACATAATGGTTGAAACAAACCACAAAGCGCACTGTCCCTTGGCCACCGCCTCCTCGGTATGGTTAAAAGGTGGGATCTTCAGTCCTCTTTTCTGTTACTTCTGTTTCCTCTTCCTCAGTCCAGACTGATTCCAAAGGACCTCACTGCCTCTAGATCGTCCTGAGAATCCTCTCCCCCATCCCTGAGGATCTTGTAAAGGTGAGTCAATTCCCGGCTGGCTATGGGAATCCTCCTCTATGTTCACTGGTGCTCTAGCTGCACGGTTTCTCATCGCCCTGGTCACCTCTCTCAGTCGGACGTGACTGCTGAGATGGTGGGCATTTTTGTGCCTTGGTTGCATGGAGATACCACTGAGGCAAAGAGGGGCACTTTTTTGCCCATTAGTGATTCTCAGTACACCCATTCTTCAGCATCAAGGCTAAGAATGGGTTCAGGTACGTCTACCCCTTAGATTCACCTGTTGCATTCTAAGGAATTGGAAGGAATTTGACCCAGACAATCTCAAAAAGAAGAGGCTCACTTTCTTTTGTCACACAGCTTGGCCCAGTACAAACTGGGGGACCAAGAACGATGGCCTCTTAATAGGATGCTAAATTATAACACGATCCTCCAACTTGATCTTTATTACCAGAGGCTGGGAAAGGATTCTGAGGTTCCGTACATCCAGGCCTTCATGGCCCTCAGTCTGAATCCGAGCCTGAGGGACTCCTGCTGCACGTGTCTCTCCATTGCCGCTCTACTGTCTTGCCCTCCCACTTCTCTCCCTCCACCAGCTTAACTGCCTTGCCCCTCCCCATCTCTCCTCCATCAGATAGTTTAGATGAGCCTCCTTGTCCCCCGTCTCACCCGCCTCCTCAACCTTCTGCTTCCCAATCTCCACCCCCTGACCCAGACGTGGATCCACTTTCCCCTCCCCACCCTCAGTCACGGACAACCCAACGCTCCGAACCAAGTCCCAATATGCTTCCCCTATGAGAGGTTGCTAATGGAGACCTAGGCACTATCAGAGTTCATGTTCCCTTCCCCATGTCTGATCTCTCTCATATCCAAGGGAAACTAGGCTTCTTCAGCCAGGACCCCTTCACTTTATTAGGGAATTTCAGGCCCTTACCATAGCCTTTGACCTAACCTGGCAAGATATTCATGTAGTCCTAACTACATGCTGTACTCATGAAGAAAAGACCAGGATCTGGGCCTGGGCTCAGGCCTGGGCAGTTGAGGCACATTCTGAAAATCCTAATGAGAACCAAGCGGGGGAGAAGCAGTCCCTCGGGTGAACCCAGGATGGAAATAACAAGCAAATGAAAATGGCCAACAGGAGGGCTCACTAGGAGAAATTACGTGATTACCTGTCTATTAGAAGGTGTGAAAAAGGCAATCATCAAACCTGTCAATTATAATAAGCTCAGTGAATTTACACAGAAACCCTCTGAGAATCCAGCCCTTGTTCAGGCCTGATTAGCAGAGGCTATGAGGAATACACCAAGCTAGACCCTGAGAGCCCTGAAGGTCAGGCCATACTTGCAGTTCATTTTATAAGCCAAGCATCCCCTGACGTCAGACAAAAATTAGAACAGGGCCCACAAACTCCATTCTCTGTCCTACTTGACACAGCCTTTAAGGTCTTTAACAACAGGGAAGTAATTTCCAGGAATAGGCAAGAACTGAGAGAGGAGGAAAAATTAAAGCGACAGGCTCAATATATGGCTCTTGCCATTGGTCAGTCCCTACCACAACAGGGACCTACGGGAATCCCCTCATCTTCTCAAAAGCCACCACTGACCCGCTACCAGTGTGGTCAGTAGGGGCGCACTGTCAGGAACTGCCTCACCCTGCCACTCGATACCCCATGCCCTTACTGTCGTCAAAAGGGCCATTGGAAGAGGAGTTGTACCTCCCGCCATCAAGTGGGTAGGCTAATGCCACAATCATCCAATATCCAGGGTATTTCGTGTCCCGGCCCCTTGGGCTGAGGACAAGGCCAATTGCCCTTGTCTAGAACCAGCTTGTGCTCTAGATCTAGGGCTCCTGGATGCAGATGACTGAAGGTGTCTGGGGCTTAACCTATAGGCCCCTATGTTTCCCATAAGACCAGAGGAGACCTGGGTAACACTGGATGCGGCGGAGGCCACTATAACCTTTCTCATTCACACTGGGGCTACTAATTCAGTCCTGACCTCCTTCTCTAGTCCCATTTGTCATTCCTTGATCCTCCTACGAGGGGTAGGAACAGGCTCAACTGGACTTTTAAACTCTATTATCACTGCCCGATAGCTCTCTCTTGAATTCACACAACAGTTTGCCTACCTAACAGCTCAAATTAACACTCTACAAGAGCAAATAAATTCTCTAGCAGGAATGGTTTTACAGAATAGGAGCACTTTAGACTTACTAACAGCTAACCAAGGTGGGACCTGTGCAATGTTAAAGGAGGAATGCTGTTTTTTGTCAACCAGTCGGGCAAAATTCAAACTAACCTTTGGAATATTATCCAAAGAGCTAACGGGTTTTACATGAA
Organism: Neophocaena asiaeorientalis asiaeorientalis; assembly: GCF_003031525.2. Taxonomy (NCBI): domain Eukaryota; kingdom Metazoa; phylum Chordata; class Mammalia; order Artiodactyla; family Phocoenidae; genus Neophocaena; species Neophocaena asiaeorientalis. Next base: position 4,435,622 of record NW_020173215.1, read on the forward strand.
GGGAGCCTCAGCGGGATTCAACTCGTGGGATTTCAAGATTAATATCTGGTCCTGGTTCTGTTGGCTAACCCCTTTCCTAGGTCCTGTAATAGCCTTCCTACTTTTACTGATCTTCGGGCCATATATTTTTAACCTCTTTGTTAAGTTTGTCTCTTCTAGAATACAACAAATAAACCTCCAAATGGTAAGACGACAGGAATACCAGCCAGTCAACACCCGGACAGCACTTGCACAAGCTGCCATCAATGTTCCATGGAGCCTCCGCCCCCTCTCTAGGAACACCCTGACCGAGGGCAGGCATCAGGAACCAAGGGCCCCTATGACGCCCCTGCCCAGCAGGAAGTAGCCAGAGAGAGATCGTTGCTCCTTCTTACAAAAAACGTTCCCGAATACCTGAGAAGGAGCTAAGCAGGTAGGTAGACATGAGCAGGGTGTCGAATAGGGCCAAAGGATTGGCTCTATAAATAAAGAGAGGGAGAAATGTGGTGCTCCAGGGACAAAGAACAAGATAAACCTAAACAAGGGCCAACATTGCCAAAACAAAGAGTTACAGGACTCTTATCACTCTGTCACATAGTGGCCCTTACAATATCCCTGAGCCCTCCCAAGCAGCATGCCCTGTCCCTTTCCTAGCCCATATAAGGAAAGATATTTGTCCCGCTCTTCTCCAGCTCTGCACACTGGAAGTATACATACCCTGCCCGATCAGCAGGTGACTCGAAAGTTCCTTTGTTCCCTAGCTATAAAAAGCAACTAAGCCCGTGCGCCACAACTACTGAGCCTGTGCTCTAGAGCCCGCATGCCGCAACTACGGAGCCCATGTGCCACAACAATTGAAGCCTGCTCGCCTAGAGGCTGTGCTCCACAACAAGAGAAGCCACTGCAATGAGATTCCCGTGCACCACAATGAACACCCAATGCAGCTAAAAATAAATAAATAAATAAATAAAAACAAAAAAAACAGACCAGTAACACTTGCTCGGGGTCGGCTCTCCCTGATTATCAGGAAGTCAGCCCGCTCTTCTGGCAGCAACCCTTCCCTTTAATAAATTCTGTCTTCTTTACATTCTGCCTTGTGTCTGGAAGTTCTCTTCCAACCTGCGTTTGGACCACGACAAACTAGGTTACTGCAGTGCAGAAACAGAGAGATATGTAAATGAATGAATGTGGTTGAGTTTCAAAAAACCCTATTTATGAACACTGAAATGTGAATATGACATAATTTGCATGTATCACAAAATGTTATCCTTCTTTTGATTTTTTTTAACCAAAAAAAAGAAAATTTAACAAACAGTCTTAGCTCATAGTTCATACAAAAATAGGAGGTGGGTTGAATTTGGTCGGCAGCTCTTAGTTTGCCAATCTCTGAACTAGAGAAAGACTTGATCAGTTTTCAAGAAAAATTTAGAGACATCTAAAAAAAAGTAAAAACAAAATTGCTTCTTATATTCTGTCTTCCCAACTATTAAGTGTTCCAACATAAAACAAGTTCTGAGGACAAGATCAAATCTAGTGTGTTATTATAAAACCCTTTATTAAGACTTAAGTCAGTGCCCAGGCTTCCCTTTCAGCTAGATAAAAGGGTTTCTGAGAAACTTAAGAGGCTTGTCTCATAACCTTCTGACATGGCCAAAGCTGCCATGAGTAAATCCAGAGGGAGATGCGTGTCTCCCAAATAATTGTGGATTTGGCTCTCAGGATGGACTTGAGTCTGAATCAGAGAAAGCCTACAATGTTTTTAAGCTCTACTTTCAAAAGAGCTTCATTCTCTTGAATCTTTTTTAGTGAGTAGATGAATAAACCTCAACTAGCAGGAGAGAGAAACAGGGCAGCCCAGTCAACATCCAGCAAGCTCCAAGAAGCAGAACTACTACCAAGGTAATTGACAGAAAACCAGAGATGAGGAAGGAGCTTGTCCTAAACTGGAACAACCACTTTGCTGACCTGTAGGCTCATGAATAGTAGCACATACTTCCTTTTTAAACCCCTAAAATTGTAAGATGATTTGTTGTACAGTCATAGATAACTGATACAGTATATTCTGTTATTCATTTGTTTATCTTAACATTTTCGTTGGGGGTGGCAGGGCTTAAGTTGAAAAAAGCAAACTATATTGAAATAGTTCTTATGAATAATATATTTAGAATTTAAAAAGTATAGTGAACTATAAAGTATAGTAAAAATTATTTTTAGTTTCTTAAAATGAAGGAATAGCTTAGATTTTACTAACTATGTGTATGTGTATCCTTGACTGGATTTTTCGAAGTATAGTATAGTAGAGTGAATGAATCTTATCAGTGAAACTAGACCAATTGTATAGTGTACAGTTTTCTGGGTTATAAAACCTGCATTCATAGTAAAAATTAATCTTTATATCTATTTTCATTATTGAGTTTTAGGTCTTCAAATGTCTGAATTTTAACATTCATTTGCTTTGCTTAATTTTATTTTAATCTTACAATATAAAGGCAAAAAATGCAAACAAATGAACAAAAAAAAAAGAAAGGAAGCTACCAAATATTACCATTTTGATATTTAAGAGTAAGTAGGTCATGCATTGAAAGAAAAGTTCTTTCTCTGAGGAGGGTAAATTTAATGTTCAGTCTGCATGATTTCAGCACCTCTGGAGGGCTACAGCTCACACAGTTTTCACACACATTGTAAACAGCAAAATTTTCAGACACTCTAAATTTTGTAGCTAAAATCTGTGACAAGAAAATCAGGACTGACTCAACAGCAGGTCAATTAAACAATCCCTAATTGAACTTGAGTCCATTTTTAGGCTTACTTTCATTGCTGATGGGGGAGAAAGAGGGAAGCTTATATTCCACTTGCTCATAAACTATCCAGTGCAAGAATGCCATTGCCTCTACCTGTGGGTCCCTTAAAATCACTGTCAATACCTGAAGAGGGACTGGAACTTTTTTTAGGTATTTGGTTAGCTTGTGGGATTCCATAAAATTTAAACAGTTTCTCTATGATAGGCAGAACCAATTAAAAGGAAAAAGAATTTTTTTTTTAAATGATCAAACTGGAAAAAATGACTAGAAAACCCCTCTGGTCATTTTCTTTTTCCTGTGTTCTCCTAACCATCATTTATGGGCCACTTGAGAGATGAAAGAAAGGATGTTAAAGGCCCTGGAGATATTGTAGCTGCATTAGCAAAGTACCAGAACACATGTAAAAAGCTTGTAAAGCATTGGGCTCTACAAATCTGACATATAAACTATGCTACAGTTGTCTTCATTTCCTCTTGTCTCTGACTCATTCTTGGTCTCTTATTCTGATGATAGAAGTGATGACCTGAAGGAAAATTAGAAAGCATTCTTATGTGGAAGTTTCCTGCACTTCAGAAAAATTGTACTAGGTGAAATTTTTAAATGGGAAGAAAAACTTACTGTGTCCTCATTGGCACTGCTGAATGTAATGCTTTACTATGGCTTCTAAGTTACCTCATCCATGACTGTGATCTTACACATTACTATGTAATCCTTTCTTTAATATGGAGAATAACCAGCAACAAAGATTGAAAGATATTATGTAAAGGCATATTCAATTTTGTAATTCTAAGAAATCTGGAAGCATTGGCTGAAATTACTCAATGTTAAGGACTAGTAGAAAATTTGTTGCTTGACTCATGCCCTATGCGAATGGGATTTAAATTACTATGATTAAAGTCAAATCTGTTCTGGTATACCCAGTGTTTATAACCATTAAATAGCCTTATTGAAAAAAACGTTATATGAAACTGTGAGGAAAAATTTAAAAGGAAAAGAGAAACTATAATTGACTCCAAAACTTCCTAAGGGTTTCAAATGTAATGTAAGAAATTGAGAATAATTAGAAAAAATTTTAGGTATCAATTTTGTTTTTCCAAAATGGAGACCTAAGGAGACATCATGAGCACATAAAGCATTATATCATAGATGATCAATTTTGTTATATTCAAAAGTACACTACAGGATAGAAAGCCCAGAGATAAACCCACACACATATGGTAACCTTATCTTTGATAAAAGAGGCAGGAATGTACAGTGGAGAAAGGACAGCCTCTTTAATAAGTGGTGCTGGGAAAACTAGACAGGTACATGTAAAAGTATGAAGCTAGATCACTCCCTAACACCATTCACAAAAATAAGCTCAAAATGGATTAAAGACCTAAGTGTAAGGCCAGAAACTATCAAACTCTTAGCAGAAAACATAGGCAGAACACACTATGACATAAATCACAGCAAGATCCTTTTTGACCCACCTCCTAGAGAAATGGAAATAAAAACAAAAATAAACAAATGGGACCTAATGAAACTTCAAAGCTTTTGCACAGCAAAGGAAGCCATAAACATGACCCAAACACAACCATCAGAATGGGAGAAAATATTTGCAAATGAAGCAACCGACAAAGGATTAATCTCCAAAATTTATAAGCAGCTCATTCAGCTCAATAACAAAAAACCAAACAACCCAATCCAAAAATGGGCAGAAGACCTAAATAGACATTTCTCCAAAGAAGATATACAGAATGCCAACAAACACATGAAAGAATGCTCAACATCATTAATCATTAGAGAAATGCAAATCAAAACTACAATGAGATATCATCTCACACCAATCAGAATGGCCATCATCAAAAAATCTAACTAGCTAGTGGGAAGCAGCCGCCAAGCACAGGGAGATCAGCTCGGTGCTTTGTGACCACCTAGAGGGGTGGGATAGGGAGGGTGGGAGGGAGGGAGACGCAAGAGGGAAGATATATGGGAACATATGTATATGGTTAACTGATACACTTTGTTATAAAGCAAAAACTAACACACCATTGTAAAGCAATTATACTCTAATAAAGATGTTAAAAAAAAAAAAGTACACTACAGTTCACTTTCCCCTAATGTAATTTATAAGTGTTTGAATATCAATCAAGTCAATTCTGGGATATTGAGTAGATCAGATTTTATAAATTTAAGATTTTTATTATTATTCAGTTGTGTGTGTGAAAACTAAGAAATAATCATTCACTGGAGACTGTTTTATGACCAGTAGAGTATTATACTGTAAATAAAGTGATTGCCAAATTTAATATATTTTATACATCACAAAATAAACCAAGTTGTATTTTTCCACAATTATGCTTAGGAAATTACTTCTTTGGGTAAAACAAATCTCTTAAGATCCTGGGTGCGCTTGTAATTACTTTTTTGTAAAAGACAAAGTACCATTCAGGGAAGACACACAAGCCTAAGATGGCTCATACTGTTATTAGTTTCTAGATATTTATAGATATTTGTATTTACATAAATATATTTAGACATAAGTATATATATTATTTAAATCTATATTAACTACCTATATACTTGGTACATATTTAGAGAGATCATCTGAAGAAATCATAAAAAAAGGAATAAAATAAATTTAATACAGAAGTAGTAATTATTTTCAATAATTAACTGAATTTTGAAATTGAATACTGTAAACAAGTCTTTTAACAGACATTTCAAAAGGCACTAGCAGTAAAAGATGGTGGAGTTCACAAATATAAATGGCTGTTTGTGGTTTGAGATAAAATTTACATTTTCAACATGCATAGGTTTTATAGTTGTCATATCCCAAACATATTAGAAGAAAACTAAAACAAGGCACATTAAAAAATTGTGTTTTATATTTCAAAAAAAGGTTCTAAAGATGATAATGGCTTATGCCAAACACAGAGGTCAAAATTTAAATACATTAATTCATACATATAAGAAAAGGAAAAATGTCATTTTGAAATTTAATGCACTATTTTATAAGATATAATTTTGAAATTTGTATAAAAATAAAAACATCTAAAATTTTAGTTCTTAGCTCTTCTTTTTGAAGAAATAAATAGTAGTTGTAGCTTGACCTTGGAATACATAGTATTGTTAAAAGATTTAGTAAGTATGGCCAGAATATTATAAAGTAGAATGTTGTGGGAATTAAATTTAGAGAATAGTGTTGAAATGAAAAATGACTTTGATATTCTGGGAAGTAGGCAGACATTATGGAAAATGCAACCTTTTAGTTAAGAAAATGAATTCCAGAAATAAAGATGAAGGAAAGTTGGACTTATTTGAAGATAGTGTAAAAATGATCTTTGGGACAAAAGGTTAGCAAAACTAATATGAGTCATTGTGATGTTTTTGTCACTAAAATAGAATTTAAACGCTTGGCATTTAGCTTCCCATTATCCCCCAAAGTAAATGTTGCTTATTAATTAGGGGTCATTATTTTGAAAATCTATTAAGAGTTACAATCCTCTTCCGTAAAATGTTTACATCAACACATCATTCAGCTAATAACTTCAGGAAAGCTATAGGCCCAAGTTAAGAACTCCTGCTTTTTGCCTTCAAGTAATTAACATCCACTGGAGAGTAAGGTGACTTTTCTCCCAACCAGGTAAATTAGATCTCTGTCTTGGCATTGAAAACCGAGAAACAAGATTTTTCAGTACAGACTTTTTTAAACATAGAAAAAAAACATTCTCTTTAATTAAACAATTAGTATGCATACTAATTCTATTGAATAGAGTTTTGGAAAATATAATATTTAAGACAATATTTTAAAAACTTAAACACTGTCAGACATTCAACTTTAAAATGACTAATTCTTTATTTTAAAAATAGTTTGTTTGTTTTTTTAAGATTAACTTCTGGCGCCCTTCCATTGCTTTTATAATATTAACTGTTTTCTTTCTGACCAAAGTAAAGACTTGGAAGGCAGGAATTAAGTATTAGTTGTTGTAACCTCAGCAATTAAAGCAATGAAATTAAGTGTGTAGTAAGTGTTTGCTTCCCCCAAACATAAGCATGGTTGCATGCACATCCTGCAACTGCTTTAACCCTGACCCCATCAAGGAGGTGTATTGTCCTGTCTCTCAAAGCTTTCACTCCACAGGCACTAAGAGTTAAGACTGTGGAGGAGAGCTGTTCTTCACACTGTTGCTTATTTTGGACAGTGGTTCCCATTAGCTAGTAACAGAAAGACAGCAGTATTCATGCTTTTGGAGTCCATCAGAACCCACCTTCCCAAAGTCCACCTTACAATTTCCAAGTGGTTTCCAGAGCTTCTTATCATTATAGAGCAAGTTAAATCAATATCAAGTGCACATTCAATTGTAGTCTTTCTGTTATCAGAATGGTCTCTCTGATAACAAAACTATTAGAGGAACCAGTCCTGTTACTTTATGTATTACTAAAATATAATTTAAAATTATGTATGTAGAATAAACTCTCTCCAAGAAGAACGCAGTAATGTGATCTAAAAAGGTAAAATGAGCATCACAAAGTATGAAAGCAGTTGGAAATATGACTATGATGGTAGGCTTATGAAGGATTATTAAGAATTTTGAGAGGAAAATGATGATGTTCGGTTTGTTTAATACCTTTATTCTATTACATTTTTAAATTTTTAACATCTTTATTGGAGTATAATTGCTTTACAATTGTGTGTTAATTTCTGTTGTATAACAAAGTAAGTCAGCTACACATATACATGTATCCCCATACCTCCTCCCTCATGCATCTCCCTCCCACCCTCCCTATCCCACCCCTCCAGGTGGACACAAAGCACCAAGCTGATCTCCCTGAGCTATACAGCTGCTTCCCACTAGCTATCTATTTTACATTTGGTAGTGAATATATGTCCATGACACGCTCTCACTTCATCCCAACTTACCCTTACCCCACCCTGTGTCCTCAAGTCTATTTTCTACATTTCTGTCTTTATTCCTGTCCTGCCCCTAGGTTCTTCAGAACCATTTTGGTTTCTTTGTTTTAGATTCCATATATATGTGTTAGCATATGGTATTTGTTTTTCTCTTTCTAACTTACTTCACTCTGTATGACAGTCTTTAAGTCCATCCACCTCCCTACAAATAACTCAATTTCATTTCTTTTTATGGCTGAGTAATATTCCATTGTATATATGTGCCACATCTTCTTTATCCATTCATATGTCAATGGACACTTAGGTTGCTTCCATGTCCTGGATATTGTAAATAGAGCTGCAATGAACACTGTAATACATGACACTTTCTAAAGTATGGTTTTCTCAGGGTATATGCCCAGTAGTGGGACAGTAGTGGGATTGCTGGGTCATATGCTGGTTCTATTTTTAGTTTTTTAAAGAACCTCTATACTGTTCTCGATAGTGGCAATATCAATATACATTGCCACCAACAGTGTAAGAGCATTCCCTTTTCTCCACAACCTCTCCAGCATTTATTGTTTGTACACTTTTTGATGATGGCCATTCTGAGAAGTATGAGGTGATACCTCGTTGTAGTTTTGATTTTCATTTCTCTAATGATTAGTAATGTTGAGCATCCTTACATGTGTTTTTTTGCAATCTGTATATCTTCTTTGGAGAAATGTCTATTTAGATCTTCTGCCCATTTTGGTTTGGGTTGTTTGTTTTATTGACATTCAGCTGCATAAGCTGCTTGTGTATTTTGGAGATCAATCCTTTGTCAGTTGCTTCATTTGCAAATATTTTCTCCCATTCTGAGGGTTGTCTTTTCCTTTTTTGTATGTATGTAAGTTTCATTAGGTCCCATTTGTTTATTTTTGTTTTTATTTCTATTTCTCTAGGAGGTGGGTCAAAAAGGATCTTGCTGTGATTTACGTCATAGAGTGTTCTGCCTCTGTTTTCCTCCAAGAGTTTTATAGTGTCTGACAGTATATTTAGGTCTTTAATCCATTTTGAATTTATTTTTGTGTATGGTGTTAGGGAGTGTTCTAATTTCATTCTTTTACATGTAGCTGTCCAGTTTTCCCAACACCACTTATTGAAGAGGCTGTCTTTACTCCATTGTATATTCTTACCTTCTTTATCAAAGATATGGTGACCATATATGTGTAAGTTTATCTCTGGGCTTTCTATCCTGTTCCATTGATCTATCTTTCTGTTTTTTTGCCAGTACCATACTCTCTTGATTGCTGTAGCTTTGTAGTATAGCCTAAAGTCAGGAAGCCTGTTTCCTCCAGCTCCATTTTTCTTTCTCAAGATTACTTTGGCTGTTCGGGGTCTTTTGTGCTTCCATACAAATTGTGAAATTTTTTTCTTCTAAATCTGTGAAAAATGCTGTTGGTAGTTTGTTAGAGATTGCATTGAATCTGTAGATTGCTTTGGGTAGTATAGTCATTTTCACAGTGTTGATTTTTCCAATCCAAGAACATGGTATATCTCTCCATCTGTCTGTAACATCTTTAATTTCTTTCATCAGTGTCTTATAGTTTTCTGCATACAGGAATTTTGTCTCCTTAGGTAGGTTTATTCCTAGGTAAGTTATTCTTTTTTCTATGGTAAATGGGAGTGTTACCTTAATTTCTCTTTCAGATTTTTCATCATTAGTATATAGCAATGCAAGAGATTTCTGTGCATTAATTTTGTATCCTGCTACTCTACCTAATTCATTGATTAGCTCTAGTAGTTTTCTGATAGAATCTTTAGGATTCTCTATGTACAGTATCATGCCATCCACACACAATGACAGCTTTACTTCTTCTTTTCCAGTTTGGATTCCTTTTATTTCTTTTTCATCTTTGATTGCTGTGGCTAAAACTTCCAAAATGATGTTGAATAATAGTCGTGAGAGTGGGCAACCTTGTCTTGTTCCTGACCTTAGTGGAAATGGTTTCAGTTTTTCACCACTGAGAACGATGTTGTCTGTAGGTTTGTCATATATGGCTGTTATTATGTTAAGGTAGATTCCCTCTATGCCTACTTTCTGGCGAGTTTTTATCATAAATGGGTATTGCATTTTGTCAAAGTTTTTTCTGCATCAATTGAGATGATCATATGGTTTTCCTTTTTCAATTTGTTAATATGGTGTATCACATGGATTGATTTGTATATATTGAAGAATCTGTGCATTCCTGGGATAAACCTCACTTGATCATGGTGTATGATCCCTTTAACGTGCTGTTGGATTCTGTTTGCTAGTACTTTGTTGAGGATTTTTGCATCTATGCTCATCAGGGATATTGGCCTGTAGTTTTCTTTCTTTGTGACATCTTTGTCTGGTTTTGGTATCAGGGTGATGGTGGTCTCGTAGGATGAGTGTGGGAGTGTTCTTCCCTCTGCTATATTTTGGAAGAGTTTAAGAAGTATAGGTGTTAGCTCTTCTCTAAATGTTTGATAGAATTCGCCTGTGAAGCCATCTGGTCCTGGGCTTTTGTTTGTTGGAAAATTTAAATCAAAGTTTCAATTTCAATCTTGCGATTGGTCTGTTTATATTTTTTGTTTCTTCCTGGTTCAGTCTTGGAAGGTTGTGCTTTTCTAAGAACTTGTCCATGTGTTCCAGGTTGTCCATTTTAATGGCATACACTTGCTTGTAATATTCTCCTGTGATTCTTAGTATTTCTGCAGTGTCAGCTGTTACTTCTCCTTTTTCATTTCTAATTCTATTGATTTGAGTCTTCTCCCTGGCTAATGGTTTATCAATTTTGTTTATCTTCTCAAAGAACAAGCTTTTAGATTTATTGATCTTTTGTTATTGTTTCCTTCACTTCTTTTTCATTTATTTCTGATCTGATCTTTATGATTTCTTTCCTCCTGCTAACTTTGGGGTATTTTTTGTTGTTCTTCTTTCTTTAATTGCTTTAGGTGTAAGGTTAGCTTGTTTAATTGAGATGTTTATTGTTTCTTGAGGTAAGATTGTATTGCTATAAACTTCCCTCCTAGAACTGCTTTTGCTGCACCCCGTAGGTTTTGAGTTGTCATGTTTTTATGTCATTTGTTTCTAGGTACCTTTTGATTTCCTCTTTGATTTCTTCAGTGATCCTTTGGTTATTTAATAGTGTATTGCTTAGCATCCATGTGTTTGTAATTTTTTACAGATTTTTTTTCCTGTAAATAATCTAGTCTCATAGCATTGTGGTCAGAAAGATACTGGATACGATTTAAATTTTCTTAAATTTATCAAGACTTGATTTGTGACCCATATGATCTATCTTGCAGAATGTTCCATAAGCAAGTGAGAAGAAAGTGTATTCTATTTTTTTTCATAGAATGTCCTATAAATATCAATTAAGTCCATCTTGTTTAATGTATCATTTAAGTCTTGAGTTTCCTTATTTCTTTTCACTTTGGTTGACCTGTCCACTGGTGAAAGTGGGGTGTTAAAGTCCCCTACTCTTATTGTGTTACTGTTGATTTCCCCTTTATGTCTGTTAGCATTTGCCTTATGTATTGAGGTTCTCCTATGTTGGGGGCATAATTTTTTTTTTTTTTTGCAGTATGCGGGCCTCTCACTGTTGTGGCCTCTCCTGCTGTGGAGCACAGGCTTCAGACGTGCAGACTCAGTGGCCATGGCTCACGGGCCTAGCCACTCCATGGCACGTGGGATCTTCACAGACCGGGGCACGAACCCATGTCCCCTGCATCGGCAGGCGGACTCTCAACCACTGCATCACCAGGGAAGCCCGGATGCATAAATATTTACAATTGTTATATCTTCTTCTTGGATTGATCCCTTGATCATTATGTAGTGTCCTTCTTTGTCTCTTGTACTAGTCTATTTTAAAGTCTATTTTGTCTGATATGAGAATTGCTACTCCAGCTTTCTTTTGATCTCCACTTGCAAGGAGTATCTTTTTCTATCCCCTCACTTTCAGTCTGTATGTGTTCCTAGGTCTGAAGTGGTCTCTTGCAGACAGCATACATATGGGTTTTGTTTTTGTAACCATTCAGCCAGTCTATGTCTTTTGGCTGGAGTATCTAATCCATTTACACTTAAGGTAGTTATCAATATATATGTTCCTATTATCATTTTCTTAATTGTTTTGGGTTTGTTATTGTAGGTCTTTTCCTTCTCTTGTGTTTCCTGCCTAGAGAAGTTCCTTTAGCATTTGTTGTAAAGCAGGTTTTGTGGTGCTGAATTCTCTTAGCTTTTGCTTGTCTGTAAAGGTTTTAATTTCTCCATCAAATCTGAATGAGATCCTTGCTGGTTAGAGTAATCTTGGTTGTAGGTTTTCCCCTTTCATCCCTTTAAATATGTCCTGCCTCTCCCTTCTGGCTTGAAGAGTTTCTGCTGCAAGAACAGCTGATGATCTTATGGGGTTTCTCTTGTATGTTATTTGTTGCTTTTCCCTTGCTGGTTTTAATATTTTTTCTTTGTGTTTAGTTTGACAGTTTGATTAATATGTGTATTGTGTTTCTCCTTAGATTTATCCTGTATGGGACTCTCTGCGCCTCCTGGACTTGATTGACTAATTCCTTTCCCATATTAGGGAAGTTTTCAACTATAATCTCTTCAAATATTTTCCCAGTCCCTATTTTTTCCTCTTCTTCTTCAAGGACCCATTTAATTCGAATGTTGGTGGATTTAATGTTGTCCCAGAGGTCTTTGAGACTGTCCTCAATTCTTTTCATTTTTTCTTTCTTTATTCTGCTTTGCAGTAGTTATTTCCACTATTTTATCTTCCAGGTCACTTATCCATTCTTCTGCCTCAGTTATTCTTTTATTGATTCCTTCTAGAGAATTTTAAATTTCATTTATTGTGTTGTTCATCATTGTTGGCTTGCTGTTTAGTTCTTCTAGGTCCTTGTTAAACATGTCTTGTATTTTCTCAATTCTGTTTCCAAGATTTTGGATCATCTTTACTATCATTACTCTGAGTTTTTTTTCAGGTAGACTGCTTATTTCCACTTCATTTGATTGGTGGTGGGTTTTTACCTTTCTCCTTCATCTGCTGCATATTTCTCTGTCTTCTCATTTTGCTTAACTTACTGTGTATGACGTCTCCTTTTTGCAGGCTGCAGGTTCTTAGTTCCCATTGTTTTTGGTGTCTTCTCCCAGTGGGTAAGGTTGGTTCAGTGGGTTGTGTAGGCTTCTTGGTGGAGGGGACTGGTGCCTGTGTTCTGGTAGATGAGGCTAGATCTTGTATTTCTAGTGGGGAGGACTGCATCTGGTGGTGTTTTTTGGAGTGTCTGTGAACTTATTATGATTTTAGGCAGCCTTTCTGCTAATGGGTGTGTTTGTGTTCCTGTCTTGCTCTTTGTTTGCTATGGAGTGTCCAGCAGTGGAGCTTCCTGGTCGTCAAGTGGATCTGGGTCTTAGTGTGAGATGGAGATCTCTGGGAGAGCTTTTGGTGTTTGATATTATGTGGGGCCAGGAGGTCTCTGGGGGACCAATGTCCTGAACTCAGCTCTCCCACCTCAGATGCACAGGCCTGACACCTGGTCAGTGTATCAAGACCCTCTCAGCCACACGCCTCAGGAGAAAAGGGAGAAAAAAAAGAAAGAAAGAAAGAATAAAATAAAATAAGATAAAATAAATAGTTATTAAAATAAAAAATAGAAAAAAATTATTAAAAATAAAAAATTTAAAAGTACTAAAAAAAAGGAAAGAAAGAAGAGAGCAACTAAACCTAAAAACAAATCCACCAATGATAACAAGCACTAAAAACTATACTAAAAAAAAAATAAAATAAAACAGACAGACAGAATCCTAAGACAAATGGTAAAAACAAAGCTATAATCACACAAGATGCATATATATACACACTCACAAAAAGAGAAAAAGGAATATATATATATATATGTATATATATATACATATATATATATAAAGGAAGAGAGCAATTAAATCAATAAACAAATGAAGCTCTAAACACTAAACTAAGGTAAACATAAAACCAGAAACAAATTAGATTCAGAAAGTAAACCCAAAATCTACAGTTGCTCCCAAAGTCTACCACCTCAATTTTGGGATGATTCATTGTCTATTCAGGTATTCCAGAGATGCAGGGTACATCAAGTTGATTGTGGAGACTTAATCCATTGCTCCTGAGGCTGCTGGGAAAGATTTCCCTTTCTCTTCTTTGTTCGCACAGCTCCTGGGGCTCAGCTTTGGATTTGGCCCCTCCTCTGTGTGTAGGTCGCCCTCTGGCATCTGTTCTTTGCCCAGACAGGGCAGGGTTAAAGTAGCAGCTGATTCGGGGGCTCTGGCTCACTTAGGCCAGGGGAGAGGGGATTATGGAATGCGGCATCACCCTGTGGTGGTAGAGGCCAGCGTGACATTGCAACAGCCTGAGGCATGCCATGTGTCCTCCCAGGGAAGTCGTCCCTAGATCATGTGACCCTGGCAGTGACAGGCTGCACAGGCTCCTGGGAGAGGAGGTGTGGATAGTGACCTGTGCTTGCACACAGGCTTCTTGGTGGTTGCAGCAACAGCGTTAGTGTTTCATGCCTGTCTCTGGTGTCCGCGCTGATAGCCACAGCTTGCGCCTGTCTCTGGCACTCGTTTAGGTCATGTTCTGAATCCCCTCTCCTCGTGCACCCCGAAACTATGGTCTCTTGCCTCTCAGACAGTTCCAGACTTTTTCCCGGATTCCTTCCCACCTAGCTGTGGTACATTAGCCCCCTTCAGTCTGTGTTCACACAGCCAACCCCAGTGCTCTACCTGGGATCTGACCTCCAAAGCCCAAGCCTCAGCTCCCAGCCCTCACACGCCCCGGCGGGTGAGAAGACTAGCCTCTCAGGGTGGTGAGTGCTGGTCGGCAGTGATACTCTGTGTGGAAATCTCTCCGCCTTGCCCTCTGCACCCCTGTTGCTGTGCTCTCCTCCATGGCTCTGAAGCTTCCTCCCTCCTCCACCCCCCATCTCCACCAGTGAAGGGGCTTCCTAGCGTGTGGAAAATTTTTCTCCTTCCAGTGGTGCAGGTCCCATCCCTATTCTTTTGTCTCTGTTTTTCCTTTTTTCTTTTGCCTTACCCAGGTATGTGGGGAGTTTCTTGCCTTGTGGGAAGTCTTAGGTCTTCTGCCAGCATTCAATAGGTGTTCTGTAGGAGTTCTTCCACATGTAGATGCATTTTTTATTTATTTGTGGGAGGAAGGTGATCTCCATGTCTTACTCCTCCACCATCTTGAAGGTCTCCCAATACCTTTATTTTAAATAAATAGAAGACTAATGTCTGATTATTACTCTTCACTTTGTGTATTCACAAATTATCTTTTTAAAAAAATTTTTAATGACTGGGCCTAATCTTTAGTGATACCACTGATTAAAATTAATATGTTTCATTTAGGCAGCAACTGGAGAAGAGATTTTTGAAACTCTCAAACACACACACAAAAGAAACAGATTCACTAATATGTTTGGCAGTCCTATGTCAGTGTGATTAAAGAGCTGGTCTGAAATAACACACTTAACCTGTTATTTTGTTCGGTGTCCTGTTCTCACTTTTTCTCTGTTCCACCCCTTCATCCTACCTTCCTCCCTCTAATCCTCCAACCAGTATTCCCCAGTAATTTCTTAGACACGTCAAAACCCACTGCAACCACAGCCTCCACCACCAAACACACGTGCACTTAGGCACTAGGTGTTAATGCCTTATTCTTCCTTCTCACAAATCTTATCCCTAAAAAAATTCAGATGACAGAAATTAGCCTAAATATTTCCCCCAGGAATTTTTTTGTTCCAATTTAATATAGATAAAAGCAATAGTTTTTAAAATTTAAACTCT
The DNA here is from genome assembly GCF_003031525.2 of Neophocaena asiaeorientalis asiaeorientalis. Lineage (NCBI taxonomy): Eukaryota > Metazoa > Chordata > Mammalia > Artiodactyla > Phocoenidae > Neophocaena > Neophocaena asiaeorientalis. The sequence goes on from NW_020173215.1 coordinate 4,451,100, forward strand.
ATAATTGTACTGCCCTTAAAAACCTCTCCCAGCGGATAGTAGAGACATTTGGGAGACAAAAGTGTATCCTACTACCCACTACTATTCTTTTTCTTCTTTTCATGTCCTCAGGAATGACCCTCATTCTTAGGATTGGAGTTCAGCTTTTAGAGAACAAGTGTTTTATCTGCGTCTTATAATAAAAAAGGATAATTATTGACATAAAACAGCTCAAGTAATTGTTGTGACTGATTATAGATTACAGAAGAGTGAATATCTCTCTAAATATGAGGGAAAAGGAAATTACTTAAATAGTATTCCATGACATTTTAAAAATTCTCTCTAGGGCTTCCCTGGTGGCGCAGTGGTTGAGAGTCCACCTGTCGATGCAGGGGACACGGGTTCGTGCCCCGGTCCGGGAAGATCCCACATGCTGCGGAGCGGCTAGGCCTGTGAGCCATGGCTGCTGAGCCTGCGCATCCAGAGCCTGTGCTCTGCAGTGGGAGAGACCACAACAGTGAGAGGCCAGCGTACCACAAAATAAATAAATAAATAAAGTTCTCTCTATAGACAAACAATACTACCAAGTTGGTAGGTTTTGGAAGTTAAAAAATATTAAGATATTATGATAAATTCATTTTTGTCTTGAGTGGGTCCTTTACAGTTTTGGAAGATTTACAGGAAAAATATTAGTCCAGTTAAACTAATTAGCTACAGATATTCAATCTGATTAAAGTCAATATTTTAGAAAGTTTTATTTCACCTTTCAAAGATGTGTTTAGTTTCACGCCTTAGCTGCTAAATTTAACTTTCTAGTAATTTTTGAATGTTTTAAGTTATGCCTTTGTTATGGGCTTACTTGTGTCCCCTCAAAATTCCTTTGTTGTAGCCCTAACCCGCTAATACCTCACAATGTAACTGTATTGGAGATAGGGTCTTTAAAGAGGCAACTAAGTTAAAAAGGAGTCATTAGGGTGGCCCCTTATTCAATATGACTTTGTCCTTCTGAGAAGAGTTTAGGACTCAGCACACTAAGACAGGGGGACGACCCTGTGAGGACACAGTGAGAAAGCAGCCATCTGCAAGTCAAGGAGAGAGGCCTCAGGAGAAACCTAACTTGTCAACACCTTGATCTTAGACTTCTAGCCTCCAGAACTAGGAGAAAACAAATTTATTTTGTTTAAGCCACTCAGTCTGTAGTACTTAGTTAAGGTAGCCATAGCAAACTAATATAATCTTTTAGTCCAAAAGTAATATAAAATTTATACTCTGACTTATGGTCTTCATATAAAAGTATATATAAAAGGACTAAATCTTTAATTCCTAGAGATCTAATTTTCAGATTGGTTAATAAGACCAGCTTCAGATGAAAAGATCCCATAAGAATTAACATGCAAACTATCTAAAATATAAGAAGTAAAAGATGAAATTATTTATAACTTTGATCAATGACCCAAATTCTAGGACCATTCTGAGATGGTTTGAGACCAATGCAATTTCTCTTTTTATTATTTTTTATTTTTGGCAGCCATGCGTGGCCTGTGGAATCTTATTTCCTTGACCAGGGACTGAACCCAGGCCATGGCAGTGAAAGCACAAAATCCTAATCACTGGACTGCCAGGGAACTACTGACACCATTGTAATTTCTTACCTATGGTTTTCCTAAAAAGCCACTAAACATGTGTACTTGATAGCACGTACTGTGGTTGTAACTGACAGTAGTCTGTATATCTCCTTCATGGTGTGGGAGGTTGTGTCTCTGCCCTTGTTCCCCAGATTGTTGAACTCCAGAGGGATAAGAGCTTTGAAAGAAGAGATGGCCAGGAGAAGATCACAAGGGTCAAGGCTAAACCAACCAGGGAAGCAGAAACATCTGTTCACATCTAGAAGTATTGTCTTGTCGGCTCCTATAAAATCTCTTGAATGAACACCAGTTACCTCGATTGTCTTATTTTACTCATTTTCCTTAATGCCTTGCATGTATCAGGACTTGATAAATGGTTTAGTATGAAGGAATGGATAAACCAATTGATGGCTGCCATTTCTCTACTCATGTGGAAGAGTGGATTTGTAAAGAGTAAGAAGGGGGGCAATTACATAAGGAATTTGGCAAAACCAAATTAGCAGTTTAGCTACTATACTCCTTACTGTGTCTCTTGAAATCCGATCTATTTATTTATATTGAAAAAATAAATCAGAAAATAGTGAGCATGTTTTTCCTTAGATTTACATGATTTTGTACATATCTATTTTTAGATATTTTCTTGCAACATTAATTTCTGAAGAGTTTAGTCTGTCTAATTTACTTTCAAATGGCTTATCATTATTATGAAATCTGAATTGACACAGAAAATATGAGAGTAATATTCTACTTTTTATTAAAAAAGAAAACACTGTTTTGTTATCAGACTGAATTAGAGCTTTTCTCTAGATGGCAATATTGATTTTAGAATAATCTGATAATGTGCACACAGAAACACACACACTACACTATGTGCAAATTGTCTTTTCCATCTAAGATTTAAAATTTGTTGTAATAATGTTTGAACTTGAAGGCTGAATTCAAAGAAATATAGCTCGTAACAGGAATATAAAATACTCCTTCAATGTATCCATCTTTATTTTTCTCATTCTAGCTGTTTTCATACCATGTATTTTGCTTAATGTAATGACCAACCGAGAATTGCAATGCGTTTTTCTGAGGATAGACCAAGTGACATTCAAATACACTTCACAAGCATATACTGACTCAGACATAATAGAAGTATACGGCTAACAACTCTGCTCCATAACATAAAAATAGTTTACTTCTCCATATTCTTCCACATGGACACAATACTTTTCTTTTGTCATGGCCCAAAAAGAGAATATGAACTCATTCTCAGGTCTGGAATGCATGAAGTCATCTCATCAGATAGTCAAATTTATATCACAACATTTTATTTACAATAGTCCAATTCAGCAAAAGTCATAAGCTTTGCCAGGACTTTTCATTGCCTTTTCTCTAGGAATGAGCATCAGAAAACATATTCTTGATACATGGATGAGAAAATAAAATTTTAAAATAATTTAACCAGAATAAACCAAATAATAAAATGAATTTCTAGATCTCAAAATGACATTATCCTCCAGAAATATGTGCTGAATTCCTATTAGTTTAATTCTTTAGGTGGTTTCTCAGATTGATAGACTGATAATTGCCATCTATGACATATGATGTGGGAACCAATTCAAAATACTTGCATCACTTCTACATCTACACTGACTTTGTGTGAACAGCTTCAAATTTAAATACAGTACTTTCACTTCCAAATATTACATTCTGATTCTAAAATATTTAAGGTTTGTAATGAGTAGGCCATATTTAATAAATCCATTTAAACCATATAATTTTAGATTAGCTTGATGTCTGACATATAATAGTTAACAGAAATTTCTGAATGAATTAGTAAACTTCAACCTAAGACTAAGAAATCACCACCACCACCACCACCATCATCATCATCATCATCATCTTCAAAGTTCTAGAGTTAAGTCCAAAATCAAAATGTCAGCAGAGCCATGCTCCTTCTGAAGGGAAATATCCTTCCTTGCCTCTTCCTAGTTTCTGGTTTGCAATCCTTGGCATTTCTTGGCTTGTGGCAACATAACTCCAATCTCTGCCTCTGTTTTCACCTGGCCTTGTTCCCTAGGTCTCTCTGTATCTCCAAATCTCTCTCTTCTTATAAGGACACCAGTATTGGATTTAGGGCTCACCCTAATCCAGTATAAACTTATCTCAATTTACATCTGCAAAGACTCTATTTCCAAATATCAGTACAATCGCATTCACTGGGGATTAGAATTTCAACATATTTTGGGGGGGGGCACACAATTCAACTCACAACAGTCATAATCATAATCATCAATTACGTTTATGTAGTGCTTCCTAATTGCCAGGTACTAGTCTAAACACTTTCTGCATATTAGTCCGTTTAATCATCATGATGATTCTATGAGGTAGGTACCATCATTATCACCACATAACAGAATAGGAAAGTAAACCAGAGAGAGATTATGTAACTTTAAGGGCCTCTAATCCAGGGTTCAAAATCCTAGCTGAAGAGTTGGTGCTTTTAACCACTGTAGCCTACAGCCTCTCAAATAGGATGTGACTCATTTGAGTCCCTCTTCTGTAATAGAACCCGTGTTTCCTGCTAATGTTAGAGGGATGTTGATAGAAATCTGAGACCTCAAAGTACTTATATGCTTATTTTAATATGAGCTTGGGGAGATGGTTTGGATCTGGAGACAGATTATTTATCCCTTTTGTGTGACCTTGGATAAATTATTTAACCTTACTTTGCCTCAGACTTGTGAAGTATTGAAGATTAAACAAGTTAATCGTGTATAAATTGCTTAGAATAGTGCCTGATATATACACTATTATTAAGCTATTAATTTTTATTGTTACCATTACTAATGACAACAAATTCTGAATTAGCTTTTTACATAAGTGAGTTGTTTTGAGAGGCATTGTCTATAAATAAAAACAAATACTATTTTAATACATATTTTCACTTCTTCTATGTAACTTGATAGGAATTGCTGATTTGTTTCAAAATAGCTACAAGCACCTAGACTTGGAAGGAAATTCTTCCCTCTCCTGCTGTCTGATGCAGGTTTCCCTACCCCAAAAGTGGTGCAGAGGAAAACAGAAGGTCAAGTATGTATGCAGTGACTAATGGGTGTCTACAGGTTAATGCTGTGACTGTCATCTTTGCCACCTTCCTGAGATCCCCCACCAGGCACAGGAAGTAACAAAGATACAGCAATACTTGGCTGAGTGTAAACACGAGTTTTTAACCTCTAAGTGTGAGTTTGCTTGCTATAATGACTCACCCAAATGAGAGAAAACAGTCTCATCAAGTTCTACACTTATTTGATTTCCAGAGTTTCAGATACTTTACTGATTACACCTATGTATCACAGTATGCCATGTGCCCTCCACCCACCTGGAGTTTTTTTTGTACTTTATAGGAAGCAAATATCCTCCAGATATTTGTACTTGAAACTAACAAGCAATAATTGAATTTCATCTAGAATTATTTTTTCTGACATTTTACTTGTTTTTCTGGTGTACAAAAAGTAAATAAATAACAGCTTGTATCTGATTTTCATGTTTCAAAAAGTGAGTTATTTGTCCTCAAAATTAACAGGATGATGACTTTTAGCTGATAAAGTGGAAACTTGGAAATAAGATGGATTTGGGGACTTGAAGTTCAGTCTGGTTAAAAAGAAACCTTATTTAGTATCTACTATGTGTCTGGCGCACTGCTAAGTGATTACAAAGATGAATGGTTAACCTAGAATAACTGAAAAGAAAAACATTTGTATGCTATCAGATGCTTACAAAAGCATAAAATAAAATAATACTTAAATGTTGAGGTACATTTGCAATTATTTTTTCCAGTAATAACAAAAACTGTGTTAAAAGAGGAAATTTTAAAATCAACTACTTTTTTAAAGTTCATATATAGATTGTATGCCTTGTGACAGAAAATAAAAGCTTCTAAAAAAGTGGTTATTCATTTCCATTTACCTAATATGGTGAATATGTGTGACTGGTGAAATTCTCTCAGCTTGGAAAATATCAGCTTTCATTGTTCTGCTACTTCAAACTTTAGCTTAGGTCTAATGTATAGTAGTTTGGGGGGGAACAGGAGAGAAAAATTCTGTCTCTGTCTTTAAGTAAGAAAACAGTTATCATGCAGTAATTTCTAGTAGTGTTATATTTTTTCCTCAAATATATTATCCCTTACCCCTCTCCCTTTATTTTTCAGTTCAAAAACAGTAGCTTAGGGACAGAGCAAAATCTTAGAGTAAGAAAGGAAAAATTACCCTCTCAATAAATATACAAGGGTACAGGAAGGAATGAGTCTAGTAGGGGCAGAATGCCATGGGTACATGGTAAAGGGATTCCCAAGGATACCACAAAGAATTCCACAAGTATATGCTTCCTAAGGAAGATGACTCTGCTACATATTGAAGCATTTAATGCAATTTAATGAAAATAAGCAGATACTATATACTGAAATGCACATATGTGTTACAGATTGGAGCTTTTCATCAGTAACATAATAACTCCCCTTAGATTTCATAGCCCTTTCCCAAACAGGCAGACAGACACATGTGATACAGGTGGAAAAAGATGGCTTTCCTTTTTGGAGATATGTCATTAGATTAAGCTGATCAAAACAGAGGTTGTCCATTCTGTTTCTACTAGAAAATTTTTGGTCTCCTGACAAATTTAATTCACTTTTTAAAAATAGAAGAGTATCTTAAGTATATGAACTGTAATGTATGAGTCCATTAGGAAAATTGAATATTTTCTCCATGTATATGGAAACTGTTTTATGTAACAAATCTATTATAGATCATCTGGTTATTCACCAGACAAAAATTGATATGTGAATTATGTTTGCACACATTCTCTAAAATAAATAACTCTCCCTCATGAGTGGGTATGTTTGACCCCAGAGGCCTGTGTTGTAATTAATACTGATGGAGAAACCAGAGTCAGGAATTTCTTTAGCAGATACTCTATACTGCATTTCCAGCTTGGGCCTCCTGGGCTCACCACAGGTGGCACTATACAGGTGCAACACTCACTGTCTGAAAAGAACTCAGTAGGTTAACAAAATCACCTAAAGCATGGGTCAGCAAATTTTGTCCTATAACTGGCCAGATAGTAAATTGTAGGATTTGTGGGCCATATACTCTCTGTTCCAACTCCTTCCCTCTGCAATTATAGGCTGAAAGCAGCCACAGACAATATGTAAGTGAATGGATGTAGTTGAGTTCCAGTAAAATGTATTTAGATTTAGCCCGCCAACCCCTGATCTAGACATCATAAAGTTTTCAAAAAAATAAAATAATATGAAGGCAAATGTGAATTTGCCCACAAATTTGAGTGTCCTTTGGATATATATTATTCTAGTTACTTTTTAAAAACACTTTAAACTGTTGATGTAACTACATTTAACTGTTATTTGTTATTGCTCAAACTGGAACCTTTCCTCAGAAGTTCCTCTGTTGAATTTCTTTAGTTAAATATAATTTACATACCTTATTGTATTCTAGAAAGTTTTAATGGAGGTTGACAAAGTTGACTGCAGGACAAAATAAAGGTAAAATAGGTGAGAAAAATGAGGTATGGAGTTATGGTAGGATAGAAGAATAACATGCTGCAGGATGAGATGCACAAGGACAGGTCATGAAATTCTGTGCATGTTCTAGAAGTGCAACACATTTATCTTAAAGCCATCCAAGCAGCTAATGAGAAGAAAGAAAGAAACACAATCAGGTATATGGGGTCAGAGCGTTCAAAAGATGACATCTCACTGGTGCCTCTGGTAAAGCTCAATGAACGATTCCAAATTTGATACATGAGAGAAATTGTTCTTGTGGTCTCCATCAGGAAAACTATAGTAATATACTTGTAACTTATTCCACCCTTAAAATCATATTTCCAGTAAATGTAAATGAGTATGTAAGGTAAAGCAATAGAGACAAAAAAAAAAAAAAGCAGTAGAATAGAAATAATAGCAGCGAAGCTCCTTGTAGATTAGAAAAAGAACTCAAATATTTTAAAAATCGATTTAAAAAATACTCTCAGGAATTACCTTTCTAGAGCTGTTTCTCTCAGAAAAGATGGTTAGCTTAGCAGTAACAGGCATGGAGTCCACAAAGAGGACTAATATAAAACACATACATACATATGAAATATAAGAAAAATAAGTAAATCAAGATTTCTATTGCAAAATATTAAAATATAATTAAATCTTAAAATTTTTCTATTTGTAGATATCTTGGGTGAAATTGTACCAGTTATGTTGTATGGGAGATAACTAGAATGTTTGGAAACCGTATACAAGCCCTTGTGTCCCCGTCCTTTGAAGTAAAAGGCTTTTGCTTTAGTATCCCAGGCCTCCCTTGAGTCTCAAAAGACTGACTCAAGAGTTAATGATCAGGAAATGTGAAGATGTAGAAACAAAGAATAGCTGTCAGGCTGGGAAACTGGTAACAATTTAGACAATAAATCTACCACATAGCAGAATCACCAAACTCCCAGTTCCCTGAAAGATAAAGGTCTGACACACATTCCTAAGTTGTTTTTAAAGGAAGCAGACCCCCACCAGATGAAAACTGCTGACCGCAAGAACATAGACCCCTAGACTGGTTGAAAACAGAAGGTTGATGATGCTTGAAGCTTCACCTTGATGCCAACCAGTCAGAATTGTGCATGAGCTGATCACACACCCTGCAGCCCTCTCTCTCACACTGCCTTTAAAACCCCTTTCCTGAAAGCCATCCAGAAGTTTGGGTCTTTTGAGCATGAGCTATCTGTTCTCCTTGACTGGTGTCTTGCAATAAATGTACTTTCCTTCACTGCAACCCAGTGTCAATAGATTGGCTTTACTGCACATGGACGAGGAGACCCAAGTTAGGTTCGGTAACATTACTGGGGAGAAATTTTATTTTACATTTACAATTTCAGTTAAACTTTGGTAGAATAGTGACACTGCATCTGAATCTCAGGAATATTGAGCAGCTTTCTTAAGGCCTCACATCCAGTCAGCCTCACCTCTCACCTCCCAGGCTAATTCCCTGCCCGCAGGTACACTCTCTCCCATGGCTCCCTTCCTGTCCTGACACAGCACTGATGAAAGGAGCTAAAATCAGATAATATGTGTTAAGCCCTCCATTCGAGACTGCAGGCCATATCTCAGAGCTCCCCACTAAATCCCTGGACTTGCGAAAATTGCAGGATCAAGTGACAAGCACATAGTAAGTACTCAACAAGGAATTATGACAAATCCGTGGGGTTTCCCTGGTGGCGCAGTGGTTAAGAATCTGCCTGCCAATGCAGGGGACACAGGTTCGAGCCCTGGTCTGGGAAGATCCCACATGCCGTGGAGCAACTAAGCCCATGCATCACAACTACTGAGCCTGTGCTTTAGAGCCCGCAAGCCACAACTACTGAGCCCGCGTGTCACAACTACTGAAGCCTGCATGCCTAGAGCCTGTGCTCCACAACAAGAGAAGCCACTGCAATGAGAAGACTGTGCACCTCAAAGAAGAGTAGCCCCACTTGCCGCAACTAAAGAAAGCCCACGTGCAACAATGAAGACCTAACGCAGCCCAAAATAAATTAATTAATTTCATTCTTTTTATTTTTTTAAAAAGAAATTATTACAAATTCAAACAAAACAAACATGGGCATGATTTAAATACAATTTGCTGGCTACATGTAGCATTGTCAAAGTTCCTTCTACCAAAAAACAAAAAAAAAGGTAAGAAATCTCTCCATTCTACCAAAAAATAGCTTAAAAGATATATACTTTTTACCATTTTTACATATATTTCTTACCTTAGAATTCTTTAACTTTGTTTAATCATCATATTCTGGACAAGGAGGCTTGAGTTTATTTTCTTAAACTATATCTTCTCTATACTGCTTCTCCAAATCTCTCCCATTTTCCAGACTCTCACCTTAGTTTAAATAATCTATTTAGGAAAGCAAGATCCTGAAATTCTGATTTCTGAAGGGCGGTTCCTTAGAAAACAACTCAGCCAAAAGAAAAGGCTAGAACCCTTGTTTCTCAAACATTTCCTGCCTGTTCCCACCCTGGGAGAAGTAACCTACTCCAGTGAAATCACCTTTGTCAGAAATAATTTGATGCTTATGGGGTACACTTGAAGCTACATCCATGCCACCCTGTTTGCATGCTTTGACCACACTGTACTATTTCCTTCTACCTGAGTGTTCTTCTTTAGAGCAGCATCAGAGTGGGGCCTGGGGGCCCTGCATAGCACCTGTGCAGTCTGTGCCCTCACCCCCCAGCCACCAGGACAAGCAGTGGCAACAGATCAAATAAGATAAGAGGTGCTCAGAGGTGATTTCCAGTTTAAGTGTCTTTTTATCAAGTTGCTTTGCTGTTTACATAGTGGTAGAATAAATAGTACTGTGGTATATTTTTTCTCCTGAAAAGTGCATATCCAATTTAATGTATGTTCATGTTTCATGATCTATTCTATGACCTGTCATCTATTTTGGCATGTCAAAAATATACATACACATTTTTTTTTCCTTTCTCCCTCCCTTCTGGTATATCTGACTGTTACTCTGTGATCTTGGTGCAAGGAAAGGATATTATGATCTCAGTTTCTTAATGCTTTGTTGCTGTCTCATCATTTTTTTCTACGTAGATATTACCTACTCTTCTCTAAAAACTCATTCAAATGTACAATTCTTTCTGAACCCTTCCTTTCCCTGCCTGAGAAGAGTTGATCCCTTCCTCTTAAGAACTGCTTGCTCCTCACATGAATTCCCTATTATTCTAATATAAATTTCCTTCTCCTCAGCCCTTATGGAAGTTTCATATTCCTGTTGCCTAGAAAAGTATCTGCCACACAGAACATGACTCATGTTAACTGAATATATTGCAGCTGATGAGACCAGTTTCCAGTTTGAGTTTTTCAAATTTTTTTTTTTTTTTTTTTTTTTGCGGTACGCGGGCCTCTCACTGTTGTGGCCTCTCCCATTGCGGAGCACAGGCTCCGGACGCGCAGGCTCAGCGGCCATGGCTCACAGGCCTAGCCGCTCTGCGGCATGTGGGATCTTCCCGGACCGGGGCACGAACCCGCATCCCCTGCATCGGCAGGCCGACTCTCAACCACTGCGCCACCAGGGAAGCCCTCAAATGTTAATTTTGATGAAGAGTTGTTTTGCAATTGATTTCTCACCAGCTGAACAAAAAGTGCATTTAATGTAGATGTGTACAAGTGAACAAACTCACTGTTTGACTTGCAAAAAATCTCCATGAGCAAATATTTTTAATAAAGGCAAACCAAAAGGGTTTTTTCAAACTTGCTATGATGCTGCTAAGAAATGAGTTATCACGTGTTTCCTACTGGTATGAAGCTTAGTTGTTTATATCGTGCAATGTAGATGAGTTATCATAAAAGTTTTTGTCTGACTTTTCTCTTCTCAAAACTAGCTTTGTGAACCCGTGTGTGTGTGCATGGATGTTGGTGTGTGGGTGTGTTAGAGAGGGGGGAAAGAGAACGAGGTATACAGGACAAAATTAACTCTTGCTTCAGTAATTACATTGTAGAGTGCACTAAACAATGGTCAGTGGCAATTATATATATGAATGTAAACCCATGAACATGCCCACCATTGACATCCTTCTAGTGCAACAGGGCAGTGTCATGACTTTACTATGATCCATGGAATTCAAGTCTGAAATGTATAATTCCATTATCAATCACTATTCCTCTTCCACAGATATGCTGACAGAGTATACAATTTGCCATGGAAATTTTTATTAAATGCTCTAAACTGCTGCAGAAATAACTCAGGAGTATATCAATTAATCTTTATCCAAGGTAATTTAATTCATTTACTTACAACCATTTCAAAATCAGGCTTTTGTCTTTACAAAAAAGCCTTCAAAAATAGCTTCAAATTTGTAAAAATTATTCTCTTTTACAACTATCAATATTTCTGTAACTTTCAAGAGATTCTTGGGTATGTTTGCTTCACTTCCTAAAGAGTTAGATGGACATGAAAATTACTTCTAAGTAATAATGTTGACACCAATTCAGTTATTTTTCTACTCTTAATTACCTGGGATTAAAATTCAGAATAGTTTACTTAATTTTCCTTGAGTTTCTTTTTTTAATATATTGACGTTTTCTGTCCTGTTCACTGATGAGAGTTTCAGTCTCTCCCTATTCTATGAGATTTCTTCTAAAATGCTGGCACTGTGGTATAGTCTTGTGACAGTTAATACAGAGGAGCATGGCATAAAAAATTCCCAAACACCTAATTACAACGGAACAGATAGTAATGAAGTATTCCAGAAATGTGACAAAATGTCTGTATTGATTTTATAGAGAAACTGAAGGGATGAATTTATATTTAGAAGTCTCTCCTCAGATTTATCACGCTTTACTTCTGGAGGACTCTAACAACATTGCTGAATTCATTAGCTTGGTTTGGTCTTGGTTTTCACAAATCTTTCTTCAACTCAGGCATCTGCACTGAATATTCTTCACTCTTAAGGTCCGTCATCACTGTCCTAACCATGACTGTAAACACTAGGACAAAGAAAAAGGAGAGTGTCTTTCCTTTTGCTTACACTGCTTGCTTTATATGAAGCATATCTCTTAATACCGTATTTTGTTTACTGAAAGCTAGTGGTTATAGAATAACATGAAGAGGCTTATCACCCCTAAGATAAAATTATATGAAAATGCTGAGCTTCTTCTAAATTCAGACTTTATAATTAAGCTGGGGGAAGAAAAGCTCCTTCTGGAGATCAAATTTTTGGCAACACTTTCAGATGGAACTGGTGGCTGTGATACTGGAAAGCTACTGAACAAGAAATAACATCACAGAGTTTTCAGCCCAGTGCCAGTTTGTGCCAAACTCCTTGTCTTCGTAAATGTTTATGAGTGGTCTCTGCCACCTCATTAGAATTGAATTCAAAGACAACAGGTGCAGGCAGTGATTGTTCAAGCTAGGCCAACTCACTTTGTTACTGTGTTCCAAGTTTTACATTTAGAAGGATCTGTAGTGGGTAGTCTCTGAGATTTCTTTGATTTATTCATTCTATTTTATAAAATGTTGGTTGGGCACTTCTAAAAGCAAGCAACTTGCTTCCAGAGAGCCACAGTCTAGCTTGAACAACAAATGCTGTATGAAAGATTATGCAAATAATCATTTGATTACATTTCTGAAGAGTGTAATGAAAGACATATAAGCTATACGTGTATATGACAGTGAGATCTGCCTCACGGCCTCACGCAGTGTTAAGTGAGGCATTCTGAGACTTGCAGGATGAGTAGAAGTTCACCAGGCCAAGTGGAGTGGGAGAGGCAGGGAAGGGTACCACTCCAAAGACTTTGAGATGCCCTGGTGAGAGCTTTGAAGCAGGATGGTACTTGGTTCCTCCAGAAAACAGAGTGAAGACAAGAGTGTCTGGGGTGTGCATAGTAAGCCAGGAAGGTAGCAGTGCAAGATGAGACTAGCAAAACAATCAGAGGTGAGATCTTAAAAAAATTTTATAGGCCATGTTAAAAGATCATTCATTCATCCAATGCATTCAACAAATATCCACTGAAGGCTCAATCTGTTCCAGGCACTGTACTGAAAGCTGAACATACGGCAGTGATTGAAAGAGAAGAAAACCCCTATCCTCACATAGTTTAAGTACCAATGAACAGATGGTAGTAATGAAGACAGAAAATTTTAAAAATGAGTAAATATAAAGTAGGTCAATATATGCTATGAAGAAAAATAAAATAGTGTAAGGAGGATAGGCAATAACTAACACAGGGGGTGCTATTTTACTAAGGTTCTTAAGGAAAACCTCATTCTAAGGGGCACAAGCAGATAAGTGAAGGACAGGAAATGTGAGTAAAGGAGATATCTGGGAAAAGAAAGTGTCATTAAGTAGGAGTTTTTGATCGATATTTCCCCCTAGAACTTACGTCATCCATGAACTTAGTTTAGAAAAAAATTAAAATGTGATTCTCATTAACCTTTAACTGAAAATTAGTATTTCTTTCAATTATAAATTTTATCAAGAATCCAGAGGAGTCCTAACAGCAACTGTAATTTTGTTACCCAAAAAATTTACAGATATTTTTACTTATATAAACTTGTTCAGACATTTACACTCACCACTCATCACCACTCATTTTACATCATGGCTATTGTTAGACTTGGGACTAGACCTTGTTATTTTGATGAATTATTAAAGAAGCATATATGTTACTATAAAGCACATTTAGCTTAAAAATATTTTTAAAGTTTGTCTCCATATAACTGGTCACACTTGTAGTCCTGTGAATTTTATTTTATGACTTATGGAACATCATTCAGAGAGTGTGCATTGGCTTTACTTGACTGCCAGAGGACCTGTGCACAGGGAAGTGTTAAGGGCTGCTGTGTTAGAGAAAACAGGGGTAAAACCCCTCTTTTGGGAGTGTCCTTGATGTGTTCAAGGGCTGCTCAGAAGTCAGTGAGGAGGAAGCAGAGGCAGGAAGTGGTAGGGGTGATAGGAGAAGAGATCAGGAAGAGATCAGGCCCAGATCAACAGATCATGGTAGAGCTCTACATGTGCACAGTGAGAAACCATTAATGGGCTTAAGTTAAGGAGTAAAATTAAGAAAATTCAGAAAGACTAATGATAAAAAAAATAATAAATTAAAAACTAATTAATAAGCAGAAAATTCTGCCTAACTGGGATAATAGCCTTTCTCCTTATGAAAGTCATGAAAATACATTGCTTTCCTCTGAAGCATTTTGCTTGTTAAATCAAACGTTTCAGGGTCAGGGCTGTGGTGTCCTTTAACAGTAGAAAATTAAGCCATGTGAATTAGAATACTATCTAGAAAAATTTCCTTCCTGCTTTCAATTATCTACATGCTGAGCTTTCTAAATTTGCATGTTTTTTTTCCCAATAAATTTGCCTCTTTTCCTCTTGTCTTAATTTACTTTACATCTGCAATACCAAAGTTTCCAGGGGTAAGACTTGAAGTTAACTAGAAGCATTTATTGTCTTGTGTACAAGGAAAGAAAGCAGATGTGTTTTTATCAGCTCTGCCATTGTGTGATTTTTAACGACATGTTTGCTTGGCCAGACCTGCCCATACTTCACAGTGTTGCTCTGTTAAACTTCATCTTCCCAGCTCAACATTCCTACTGAGCTACTTATTGCCCACTGTGTGGATTCTAATGGATGTTTCTTTCTTGTGACACGTGAAAAATATATACCAGACCATCATCATTCTCATTCCTAATCACACAACTCTCCCTAGGTTAATTCTTTTGTACATTCAACATGTGTTTATTTACCAGTTTACTTTCTTCCTCCAGACAGAAAGATACTGTTATTTTAAATAACTAAATCTAATATTCTTTCTGCTACTGTTCCAATAAAATATTTGTTCTCTTAGATCTTCCTTAGATTCAAAATTCAAGGAGTCTCTTTATGTCATTTCAGATTTTCTTTCTCTCCATAATATCTTTGATTTGTCTGTCTTGTTCACTTTGCTTTTTAGATACATGTATTCTTTTATTAGATGGCATCTATTAGAACTGTTTACAGAATGACTTTTTAAGAGAGAAAAGCACTTTTAAACAGAGATAAATGAAAGGAATTATAGTGATTTGCCAAGAGACATTACTCAAGTTTTCTCTTGGCAGCTAAGAATTTTGAATGGACGTCATAAAATTGAAACACCAGCTTGGGGAACATAGACTTGGCCACAATAATTGCTCAGTGATTGTTTTTGTACATTCAGTTATCAAATATTTTAGTCTTTACTAACATTAGGCATGGCAACAGATATTTTGGGACATAGAGGTGACCATGCTCGGCATGATTTCATGCATTCATGGAACTTGCAATAAAATGAGAAAGGTAGGAATTAAGCAAAATTAGAAATGATATACTCAACTGATATGAATTAAAAAAAAACTATCATGTTCAAGAATGTGGTAGAGAAGCGTGTAACAAGCAGCCAGTCTGACTTCTCTAAGGTGATGCTGTTTATGCTGAGCCCTGAAGAATACATGCTGATCACCCAGGTCATAGTAGCCTGGGAGAGAATTTTGGACAAATGATTTGGCATTGTCATGCATTGTGGCAAAATCTGAGAGAGTACAGGGGAATGTGCTAAAAGACAAGATTGAAGAAGTAGGAAGACTCAGATCACGGTGGGAATTGTAGACCATTTTAAGTTTTCTGTATTATATTCCCATGGGAAATGGGGGGGGGGAAGATCAAGAACTTATAGCATGGAATTGATGCACGTATTTTATAAAGGAAGTGTCATGAAAAAATTATGCAAAATAAATTTAAGAAATAGAGTAAATGCTGGTATTTTTTTTAGAAAAGTATTTCTGTGGTAGCTTTTGGCAATGAGAAAAGAGAGAAGCTGCCTGCACAGCATAAGGGAAGCATAAACAAGAGAACTTGATGTCTGACTGTGTATGGGATGAGGAAGAGAGAGAAGGTACATGTGAGTCAGGATTTTGGATTAAACACCTAGATGGATAGTACTGCCTTGGACTGAGCTGAAGTACACTGCAGGGAAATATTTTTGAGGGGAAAAAGATAGACTCGATCTTAGACATATTGAGCTTGAGATGTTGATGAGAAATTCAAGTAGAGGTGACAAGTGGTCAGTTAGATATATGAACCCTAATCTGACTGGCCTGGGTTTAAGACAACAGGAAACACAGAACACAGTAACAGTGAACAAAGCCATGACTCTGTAGACAGTGAGCCCAGGAAAAGACCTAGAGAACAGTGCTGGGTTTTTAACATTCAGAGTCTATGAATCTGTGATACATGAAAAGATGTTTATTTTTTTGTCAGCTTTCAGTTGAATCTGGCTTCTCATACAGAGATCTAACATAGGCATGGGCCTGTGACTTTGCTCTGGGTTAAGACTAAATGTAGTCTTGAGGGTGCTCCAGGCACTTGACCTGTACAATAATCACATGTCTGGAATGCAAACTTGAGAGGGCTGGAGGGCCATGTGATCTATGGCAGTACTGGGCCCTAGAGATTCAGTATAAAACTCAGATGTGGAGATTCCTGAAAAAAGGGAAAAAGTTTAACTCATTATTGCAAATTTTCTCCCTACTGTAAATTGTGATAAGTCACTTAGGAATGGAAATGAGAGGATGGACAGAAAGTAGAGAGGTAAACCAATGGCAGTGGCTGATTTAGGGGAGCCTCTGAGTCATCTAAGTCTCTAATGAAAACCAAATTTTCTGATGGGAAGGGTAGAATAACAACAACTTCACTGTTCTCCCTGCTGCATCACACTACATATGAATTTCTGCCTCACTTTGATATGCAGACAGACAGAGAGAACAGAGCCAAACAATGTACCACCTGTCTTGTGGGTTGAAATAAGCAAAATGCTGCAAGTAATATGCCTGGTCTCTCTTCCCCTTAACATTAACCCAGACTGAGGGCTTAAAATTTAAGTGGAAATACAATTCTAATAGAATAGTGTCTCTTCAGTAGTTATTTATTTATAATTTCAACATCTTTCTTTTACTTTCTAAGATTAAAGCATTAGAAAGTAACAGATGAATGGATAAAGAAGATATGGTACATATACACAATGGAATATTACTCAGCCATAAAAAGGAATGAAATTGAGGTCATTTGCAGAGACATGGATGGGCCTAGAGTCTGTCATACAGAGTGAAGTAAGTCAGAAAGAGAAAAACAAATATCGTATATTAACGCATATACGTGGAATCTAGAAAAATGGTGCAGATGAACCTATCTGCAAGGCAGAAATAGAGACACAGACATAGACATAGAGAACAAATGTATGGATACCAAGGGGTGAAAGGGGGGGAGGGATGAATTGGGAGATTGGGATTGACATATATACACTACTATGTATAAAATAAATAACTAGTGAGAACCTGCTGTATAGCACAGGGAACTCTACTTCACTTTGCTGTACAGTAGAAAATAACACAACATTGTAAAACAACTATACCCCCCCCCAAAAAAAAAGCATTAGGAAGTATTAAGGGCTGGCTGAATGGAGAGATATTGGCGATGTTTTAAATGCCAATCAACTTGGAATCTACTAGCACCTATAACTGACTGCTCAAAAAATGAATGAAAAACACTGCCATGGATAGATCTGTAAATCTGGGATAGATACTGGAGGTTTTTAGTAGCAAGAGAGGGACTATGAATACTCTATTAGTAAAGTTGGCGAGATTGAAATGGTATTGGCCCTTTGGTATGCAGATGGTTGCATAATCCACCCAAGATGATTTCATGTTAAATTGTCAGGGAAAATGAAGGATGGATGAAGGCAAGAATAATGATAGATTAATTACATCCCAGCTCCTTTTGTAGTTTTCAGCACCTTGATGGGTGCGTGCACATACAAATTTCCATGTGACTTTTTAAGATTTATAATATGTAGGTGATATTTTTATATAAATTAGACTACAGTATTCTGTACTATAGTCTCAAATTATTTGGACTATGTGTGTATGTAGGAAAAA
Source organism: Neophocaena asiaeorientalis asiaeorientalis (assembly GCF_003031525.2). Lineage (NCBI taxonomy): Eukaryota > Metazoa > Chordata > Mammalia > Artiodactyla > Phocoenidae > Neophocaena > Neophocaena asiaeorientalis. The sequence continues at coordinate 4,469,192 of NW_020173215.1, forward strand.
TGATAAATGGAGCTAAGTGTACACCACGAGAATTTATTGAAGAAGTATCTAGAAATTAACTCATTTACTATTCCACATTTGCTTACTGAGAGTCTACCACCTGCCATAGCCCCGCTCTCTCCTAGGTGCTTGGGATGCTACAGTGAACAAAATAAAGTCTCTGCTCACATAGGTTTTACATTTTTATTAGGAGAAATTATTAATAAAAATCCACAAAAAGAACAAGCAAATGTTTAGAGTGTAGCGGTGATGTTAAGGGCTGTGAAAAAATATAAAGTAAGAAAGGAGATGGACACATCATCAGAGTGGAGTGTGCCATTTTACAGTCATCAGAAGGTCACATTTGAGCAGAGGCTTGATTAAGGAAGGTGGGGGGACTTGGCAAAGACTGGGGGAGACCATTTTAGAGGGAAGGAACAGCAGGAGCAGAGGATCTAAGGCAGAGATGTGCTTTGTTTGTTCAAGAAGAGCAAGAAAAAGTGCCTCTCAGTCTCAACATGTCCTTGGCTATTTTTCCTTGTCTTAATGCTGATCTGCTTTTTATTTTATTTTATTTTATTTATTTATTTATTTTTGATCTCCTTTTTAAAGAAAAGTCTCTTAGGGGACAAAAATTATTTAAGTAAGCTAACAGATTAATTTTTATACAAGTAGATGTGATGATTGAAGCTATAATACAATTTCTTACAGAGATAAGTATGGGAGAATATATTTCTTTCTCAAATTACACAATTCTGTTTATGGTGGTCAGTAAAATGTTCCACTGAATACTGGTTCAACATTCAGTAATCATGGTAAAATAAAACGTGTCTCTATTTCTGTGGTTCTCTTTAAAGTGATTTATCTTCAGGGCAACTCTGAAAAATGAACATTCTTTCATCCATGTAAGTACAGAAAAATGAAGCTCTACTACCTTCGATGCAGTTTGTGTATTTATTTTATCAGTCCTCAGAAGCCTGCAAAATATATTGAGTCATGAAATGGGGAACTTACTATCTATCCAAAACTATGTTTGTGATTGGAGATTTCTCTTACAGTAGTGGCTTGGTACCTGGTAAGCGGTTTTGAGATTTGATCAGCCCCAATCCTTAAAACGCAGTTGCCTTCCCCTGCCTGCTCCATCACATGAAAAGAAGTAACAACTTTCTCTTCCTGTTAGTCTAGCTGCTTAAAAATAACACATTCCAGCAAGGAGGGAGGGACATTACAAGCAACAGGACATATGAGACTTGCCAAGGGGGCCAGCATTTCCTGGCTCACAATTGCAGGAAAGGCTTTGCTCCATTATCAATGGGACCTGGATGCTTTGATAGGCAATTGTTTTAAAAGCTAAACAACATTTGCAGCAGAAATATTGTGTGTGTTATACAAGGCTTGTGTGGAGGAAATATAGCACCAGATGGATCAGACAATAGTCTTGTCTCATGTTTTGTTCCTTTACTGGTAATAAAATAAAAACTAAAAAATATAGCCATATACAACTTTGCTTTTAATAAAGTCTCTGTTGTTTTAGAAAAGAATAGTGGAATTGTCATGAACAATACAGATTTCCTTTGCAATAATTGTTGATTTTAAAATGTACAGAAACAATGGAATATTCAAGACATCACACTCACTTTGAGCAAGGACATTCCTTATATAGCACACTGAATCCATCATTTCCAGAGGAATTAGAACAAATGATCAACTGTTTAGAAATATACTCCCCCTACAGTCAGGACAAAAGAATGACTTCTAAACAACTTGTTATTTAGGGAATATCTTGACTAATATTGCCTTGCTCTCTGAGCTCCTATAAGAAATTAGATGTAGATAGATAGATAGATAGATAGATGATAGATAGATAATATATTATATAAATATGTATATTATATATATTCTCCACCTCTCAGAAAGTTCAGTAACTTTGACGATCTTTCAGAAGTGAGATCAGGAAGAGTTTTCTTTTTCTTTTTTTCTTTCTGAGGAAGCAGAGAGAAATGGACAAAAATAGATCTATATTAAATAAATACTATAAAAAATCTATTCATGATAAAGACTTGTGGGTACATGTCTTATCCTGAAGTGATAGAGAAGCTGACAATTTCTCTCTCAAATGCTGTGTGGCATTTGGTCATCTTCAGGCAGGTGCTAGTCTCCCTTGCTCTGGGTCACTTTGGTTAGAGGGTCTGCATAGACGGGGCACAATTCTCCATCCCTCTCCCCACATGAAAGCATACACTGATTAAAATATGTAGTCAGGCAAATTCTGATGCAGTGCTGGGATAATTGTGATTCCAACATGCTCTGATGTTACCCTTAAAGGGTCTCCCTCACTGCCTCCCTATAACTAAAATGGTAGAGAAAAATGCATCCCAACTAGAGAAAGTAAAATTTAGACTAGATAAATATTTCACAAATATGCAAGCTAAGCTTGTAGTATATGTTTAAAAGAGACGGGAATTCCCATCATACACTCAGCACCCAGTTATCTTCTTTCATGTTGAGAATATCGTATGCCTTTTTTGGATGAATAGTTGACATGTGCCCTGCAGGAAGTCTGTAATCCTGGCAATTCTGACTCTTCCCTAGAAATCATTTTTGTAGGGGAATAAAGTGATAATAATTTGATTTGAAAATTTACTCTGGTTGTGGTATGGAAGGAAAATAGAAAAGAAAGAAACTATTGGTAGAGAGATCAATTAATAGATGTTGTGAAAATACCTTAAGAAACATTTAGAAGAAAAAATCCAATTATATGTTGAATATACTTGATAAAAGAGTGGGAAAGTAATAAAGACTTGATAATATTTCCATTTGGGATCATACTTGGATGGTAATTAAGATGCACCTTTGTCATTTATAGTAGCCAGTATTATGTAGTTTAAAAATTTTCCAAATCTTAAACTATGATGTTGGAAATTTGCTTTGCAGTGAACAGTGTAATTTCATTTTATAAGCACATGGAAATAACACTACTTAGAAAGAAATAAATGAGTATGTATTACTGCCTTTAGATGACTTTAGTTAATAAATTAATTTTGTTCTTTGCTTGAATTTAATTAATATACATTTTAGCAATCAAGAGGTGTTTTAAAATATTAAAATTGAGGTAGTATAAATTAAAATCATGAGAATTATAATACATTCTGATTTCCTCCTTTTTTGGCTTGAAGACTGCCCTTTAATTTATATGATGATAAAAGACACAAATGATGAAAATAAATTGGCTAGGGCTTCCCTGGTGGCGCAGTGGTTGAGAGTCCGCATGCCAATGCAGGGGACACGGGTTCGTACCCCGGTCCGGGAAGATCCCACATGCCACGGAGCGGCTAGGCTCGTGAGCCATGGCCGCTGAGCCTGAGCGTCCGGAGCCTGTGCTCCGCAATGGGAGAGGCCACAACAGTGAGAGGCCCGCGTACAGCAAAAATAAATAAATAAACAAACAAATAAATAAATTGGCTAGTCTGTTTATTCTATTTTTTCATGTGTCTACCCACTACAATTTGCCATTTATTTATTAAAGATATGCTTATGTAATTACATACTAAACATATGCTTATCAGGTGGTGATTCAGTATATGGTTTCAGTTGCTAACAGCAAAGCAGATTTTTAACAGGATTTGTTCAGGAAAACAGAAATTACTCTAGATAATTGAAACAGGAAGGTATTTAATACAGGGAGTCAGTGGCTTAAAATTTTTTTGAAAGGACTGGCAGAACAAAGTTCATGGAAAAGAGTAAAAAGTTTTCAGCAAATTAGGATATTTTAGAGCTGCCAAGAAATTACTGTTGATGATTTCAGGTGCCTTGAAATTAATTTTTTTAACTGATCTTTTCTTGATTTGCTTGATTTTAATCAAAATGGTCTGCAGAATATAGAACAGGCAAACTGTACATATTTGGATTCTTATATGTTTATATGATTCACCATTGTTGCTGCCAGGCATTATTTCTTTCTGTCAGCTTGCTTATATATATGGTTTCTATGACAAAAAGATAAAATTCTATTCAGGCACAAGCTGCAAATAAATTAATTCCAATTTCAAATTTATCAAATAACAACCAATTTTTCATCCTAAAATAATTTTCCAAGTTGTTTATTAAATAAATAAATTTAATTTTAAGCCTTCTAAAAATTAATGAAAATACTCAAAAACATATTTTTCCTGTGTCACCTTTATGTGAGCAAAGAATTTGAAGGCTGCTAAAATAATAGGGATGAAGTAACTACTCCTAATTAAGGGGCTAAGCTGGATGGGTCAGGTTTATGAGTGAGTGAAATCTAAAGGATATTTGCAGTCTTCAGAGACCAGAGCTAGGAAAGGAAGAAGTCAGAAGATTTTTGGAGAAAAAGATAATCATTTGCCTTTGAGAGCTATATTTGAACGCTTAGTAGGGACCCCTCTACTGCCCATGGTCAGGTAGTACCAAAGCTATTGGGCTAAGAGAATCTTTGGAGACTATAAAGACCACTGAGGAATGAGCATAGTAGAGAAAGCTATACAGGCCATGAATAAGGAGACAGAAAATTGTTTGAATAGTAGCTTTGTTGATTACTAAGAGGGAGACTTTGAAGATATTTCTTAACTTTCCCAAGTATAGAATTTTAAATCTGTAATAAGTGTATATGTCTTCCACATTCTCTTCATTGTGTTGCACATAAACTAATTTTTGAGAAAGTCTATCTACCCTTTCTGTTTTGAAATCTGATCTGGTAGGAGAGTACATCTCCATTTGCCCAAATCTCATGGACCATGCCGAATTCTGAGGATCTTACCAGAGCAGCAAAAATTCACATAGAAGTTTTATAAAATACTTGAGTAGACTTATATAAAATCACTCTGTAGTTCTACCATAATACTTCTTTGAAATATCTTGGAGTCCTTGAAGTGTAGAGGTGGTGGGTAAAGTAGTGAGGATGTCCAAAGAATCTTATTTCCAGGGAGAAACATATTATTTGACATAAAGAATGAGGAGTAAAACTATTTTTACAATCTAGTGGAAGAAGTTAAATTAAAAAGATAAATCAAGCAAAGTATTTTTTAAAATTAACGACGGTATTTGTAAAATAGAATTAGGCTCAGACGTAATATTTACTTTATTTTTAATACTGGCTCCTAATGGAACTTAAAAACAGCTGGTTTTGTTGATCTAATGGTTCCATGTAAGACTGAATAGGCAGAATCAGAATCATTAAAATTCCATTTTCATCAGATTTGTGCTTGAGAAAACTAAGTATACTTTCATAGTAATTTATTATAGACATTTCTTTGTTTGTCTTAGATATATTATTAAAATGACAGAAGGGGATGGGATGAAATAGTACAGCAATTACACAGTTTAAAACTTTTCAATTATAGAGAAGCATTCAACTGCATCCTTCATTACCACCGCCTGTGTTGTATATATCACTTTAAGATTAATAGCAGGCAAGGTTTGTTTGTTTCCTTGTTTATATGGCATTCAGATCAAGATAGGTTTTTCCCATCATTGAAGAATATTGTAAAAAGACAGTTATCTTTCTTGGATAGTAGGACATTCTCAAGGTTTTTCCCAGACTATCTCCCCACTCCCTCAAAAAACATACTGTACTGCCTCAAATCTGACATATTTTTATTCAAAATAAACAGTATATTATCTTTTTACCTAACCTAGTAAAAGAAAGATTTTTGATAGTTGCATATTCCCATCTTCTGGAATGCTAAGTACAAGATTGGTTTAAATTTCAACAATAAGACTCAGGATTGGAGAAAAGCTGTCATTTCTGGTTTCCTAGAAATAATTTAATGTTCTGAATTGCATCTCCTCCTAGTGGCCTCATAGAGTTATCGCAATTTCCAGTGTGAGTAGCTCACTTTTAAATTCAAATCAATTCAGTTCAGCTCACATCACTTCACTTCAATTTAATTCAATTCACTTTTGTTCAATTCAATTTCACAAAAATTTATTGAATACTTACTGAACACAGTGAACACTCTGTTAGATGTTGCAGATTGAAAAGTGCAAAGGACTTCCATCTTTACCACAAATGAACTAATTTTATGAGCCAATGATTTTAATCACTGGTTGTAGCATATTATTTATTTATTCTGTTCTCTTAAGTTAAATAGTAACAAAATAGTTAGTGCATTCCAATACAGATAGTTGGCTAATCCTCCTGTCCAAAGATGGTATCACTACTAAGGTTAAGTCAGCATTTGGCAGACAGAATCACTGTGCTGAGGTATCAAAGTCTAAATACAAAGTATTTGGGGTGCTTGAATGTAGTGTAAAGCATGGTATAATGAATTACTTCTGAGAAGGCACCATGCTGGACTGGAAATGAATTAGCTTTTGGATTGGTGTCAGACATCCCTTTCTAGCCTGAATTCTGATACCAGTTGTGTGATCTAAAACATGTTACCCCAGGAGATCAAGATGGCAGAGTAGGGGCACATGGAGCTCATCTCATCCCATGAACACAGCAAAAATACATCTGATTAGTAAAAAAATGCCTTGATTGGTAATAAAATGCCCACCATAAAACCAGTAGTTTTACCCACCCTTGCTTTTACACCATTAGTGCAAATATTAACACTGTGAAATAAATAATTTGTGTCTTAGAATTATTATGAAAATAGTTTGATCTTATAAAGGGGTTGAGGACCTCCAGGTATCTATGTCATACTTTTAGAGCCACTGACTGACAAAGACGAAGGGCATACTCTGAACTGGGTCAACTATAGGATCCCATGTTAAGTAAATAAGTAAATAATTAGGATGACCCACCGACATTTCTAATAGCATTTATCAACCATACAGGCATGAATTGAATCAAACTAAAAGAGGTATTATGGGTGGCATTTAGACTGAAAAAAATCACTAAATGATTCTCATGTATTGATAGTTTTTGCCTCCCAAAAGGCAAAAGAGAAAAAAAGCTTGCTTTCTGTAGTAGATTTCATTATTTACTCTTGCCAAAATATTCACTGTCTTCTCTATAGGAGGATTATAAAGTCCTTCTCTGTTGACAGCCTAACTATGTGATTCATTTTATCTAATGAAATGTGAGCAGAAGTAATGGGTGACACTTCTGAAAATAAGCTTTAAAAGATATTTCATAGTTTCACCTTTCTTTTGCTGCAAACTCAGCAATTTCCCAGAATGAGGACTATGTGGACCCAAACACAGCCAAGTGATTATATAATGTGAGCATTAAAAAAATATTGTTGGGAGCCATCAGTATTTTGGGGTTGCTTTTCACTGTTGCATAACCGAGCCTAAACAGATACAACCTCTATGAAATGTGATGCAACAGTCATAATGAAATCAGGCTAACGTTGAGATACAAGGATAATACAAAGAGACCTCAAAACAGTAGGGTTTTCTGAGATAAGGAAATATGGTAAGGGAATTAAAATTCAGTAGTTGAACTTAAGTTATCATCAAAGGCAATAAAGGGCAGGGTTCATGCTGTAGAAAAGGAAGATAAACTAAATCAATAATTACAGTTTACATTTATAAACTGCCTACTAAATACTACGTCTGTGCTAACTCTTAACAGATTGTCATCAAATCCTCACATGATTTTAGGCTATTGATACTATTATTATCATCATTCAACTCATATGAAGAGAAGGCTTATAGAGATGAAAACATTTCTTAATTTGAACCAGGATTTAATCCCAGGCAGTCTGATTTAGGGCCTTATCTCTTAATCACTCTGCTCTTTAAATAGGACATTTGCTTTTTATTTTTTTTTTTTTTTGCCACTCAACATCAATTTTCTCTATATAACAATTCCAGAAGTCTCCTTTGGAATAATTTCCCCATCCCGTTTTCAATCCTTTGTTTGGAATTGAATTCACCAGATCCACAGTGGTTGATTCAAGTGGGCATATTTAAATTGGGGTAGCTGAGAGCCAATCCAAGGACATTTGTGTAACAGTTAAGGGGGAGAAACTCTTTTACCCCCTGGGATTTATTGACAACTATCTTGTAGTAATGAAGGGCAAAGCCAGAACCAACAACTGAGAAATCAGAGTGAAGAAACAGAATGAGAAAACCCAACTCTAGGTCACATTGCTTGATCCTTGAACCAAATCACACATGAAGTCAGATTGCTCCTGGATGCTCTGAGTTTGTGAAACTCTAAATTCCTTTTATCATTTACATAAATTTGGTTCAAGTTTTCTTTCATTTCTATCTTAATCACTCTTCTGACTTGTCATTTTTTTTTTTATTTATGTGTATGTCTCTCTCATTAGTGAATTCTTTGATAACAGAGGCCATTGCTATCTCGCTCTTTCTTCCCAAGGCCAAAGACAGGCTGAAGTAAATTCTCAATGACTAAAGAATCTCTCAAAGAACCAAACTATTATGGTTTGCTTGATGTAATAATGACGTAAACATAAATGTCTTTAATTCTACTTTTTGTCCATTTGCTGGAGTGACATTAATCTTATTTATGATGATGGTAAATGGAATGATTTATAATCTTTAACCTACTTCAGCAGAATTTGAGATCATGGAATACACAGTTTTGTGTGTGTGTGTGTGTGTGTGTGTGTGTGTGTGTGAGAGAGAGAGAGAGAGAGAGAGAAAGTAGTTTCTGGGGTTTTTTTTCTTCCATTTAAATATTGAATTTGAGCATGACCACAGCAAAGGGTAAGATTCAACATACATACAGTGTGTCAGATTGTTACTTGAAGGACTGGGCTGCAGTGCCTGTGCTATTCTCATCACCAGCTGCTCTCTACACAGCCATGGAGCTGTGCAGTTGTGAAGTGCAGCTGTGAAGTACAATGTGAAGTACATCAGGATGGAGTTCCATTAGATAAAATGGAAAAATTATTTGGTACTTTGTTTCCCATATTTGTTTGAGAAGATTAAGTTAACATTTGATTCACTGTTAACCCACACTCTCTACCATAAGCAAACTACATAAGATTTGGAGATCATCTTTAGTGAAATCCTTCATCTTACACAGTTGCTTTCACTGTTAAGTAATTCAGCTAAAATTTTCTATTTTTCCAGACTTTGGAAGCCCTAGAGTCATAGAAGTTTAATGTTGGGAGAAGTTTTGGTGATAATCTAACACTTTGGTTTTGCTGACTTTGGAACAAATAGAAGGGTAAGTTGTTTATTTAAGGCCACCCAGGGAGGACACCAGAACTTGAATTCAGTTTCCAAAGTCTCAATCCAAAAATTTTTACACTTGATGTTCTACTTACCTTAGAGTTCAAATTAGAGTAGAAACAATACTTTCTTACATATTCACTTTTATTTGGAATCAGATCTCTTTACTTTTACAGAAGAATTAAGAAATAGGTATACCTGACCTTAGAAAATAATCTTTTTGAACGATGAGTTACTTTCCTAGCATAGCTAATAGGGTTTTTTTCTAATATTATTTTGTTTATTCCAGTTATTTTACTAAACATTTGCTCTTCTAAAAAAATCATAGCTTTCATGATATATTTCCTATTTGTTTTCAGATGACTTAACTTCCAAAAGCCCTAACTTTGAGAAATCTCAACATTGTCTTGTATTAACTTTTTATAAAACAATTTGTACCTTCTACAATAATTCAGTTTGTGCCTTACCTTTTTAGATTTGAAAGAATTCAATAACAGTAGTCTAGTATATACATTGAATACAATGAAAACTAGTAGAAAATTTACAGAAGACATTCTTTCAACTGAAATTATTCATTTTTCCCTGAGAAACATTGACCTATGCCCATATCATTCTGAATGCTATGGCCAATTTAAAATTTTCTTGGGCTATGTTCCAACTTTTGGGGAGAGAGAACTATATTTTTTGTTTTTATATAATTTTATAAAAGTTTTATAGTCCTTTTGGCTTAAAATAATTACAACCCTCTTTTCCTAATGATTACGATCTCACTTTCTCATGTCTGTACTCATCTACTTATTCTGAATCAATTAATAGGTGGAGATACTCGATTCCAACCATAAACTTTATTACAGAAAAATATTCCATAAATAACTAAACCTGCATCTTGAATCATACAAGTACAGGTACCTAAATAACAATATGATACGACAATTCAAATATCAATAAAGTTATTGATTGGTACCACATAATCTCCTAACAGAACAGTTTATAAGAAGGCTATCGGGGCTTCCCTGCTGGTGCAGTGGTTGAGAGTCCACCTGCTGATGCAAGGGACGCGGGTTCGTGCCCCGGTCCGGGAAGATCCCACATGCCGCTGAGCGGCTGGGCCCGTGAGCCATGGCCGCTGAGCCTGCACGTCCAGAGCCTGTGCTCCGCAACGGAGGTCACAACAGTGAGAGGCCCGCGTACCGCCAAAAAAAAAAAAAAAAGACTATCAATGTCAATATTTTGAAGCTTGAGACCAAGTATGTCACTTAAACTTTCTTAGCCTCAGGTGTAGAATAATAATTGGGTTATTGAAAAATGTATATATGTAAAATGCTTAAAAGTGGTCAGGGTTGCCAAGGAAATTGATAGTTGTTACTCTGTAGTTCCCCTTTCTAGTTTAGAGTATTTCACTAATCTTTAACCTTTGCAACATCAGTGCTATTTTTATGCTCACTTGCATTGGTGTCACAGATGTCACTGTTGCTCACATTATGATCAGAGGAACAAGAAAAAACAGTTTCTTTGTTTTATTTTGTCTACAAGAGTTCTGGCTTCCCTTATGATTAGTTAGAAATAAAAAAAGAACTACATTTAGTCCAATTTGGTTTAAAACTTAATCCAGTCCAGTAATTTTAACAGTCTTTTAAAAAAAATGACTGCTTGACTCTTTTATTTCCACTCTTCCCATGCACTTGATAGTCTCAAAGATGGTGTTAGGTTGAATTCGGGGATAGAGCCAATTGGGGACTTTTATGAACATACAGGGGAAAAGGGAAGAGTCTTTGGATCCATCAGATATTTATTGGTTTTGAGACCAGTGCTGAGTGGGTGTTCCATGTGTGCTGTAGTATTTTGCTGGCCTGGTCCTTTTTCAGGATTTTCTGCTGGCGTTTGCTGCTGACATCTGGGGCTGATGAACACAAATTGTAATTTTTCTTTGCTCAATCAACAGCTCTCTGCTTACTCAGCCCTTGCTGCTTTGCAGACTCTCTGCCACCTCCTCTGTCTGGATCAAGTCACTCCACTCTTGGTCAAGCCACTCCACTCTGTCATAGCAGGTTCTTGCCACGTGGAAACCAAGAGAAGCTTGGGAGATCATTCCAGACTCTATTTACCTATGACCCCATTTCTTCGTGCCTTAACCATACTGTTCCACCACATGGAGGCATAGGCTTCTTCGTGCAGTTAGACTTTTCCAAGTGTCCCAGATGGAGAACTGGACAAGATCTCTTTGTCCTCAGCTTCCTTATCAACTAATGGAACACACCCACTTCTGAAGGCCAAACGCAGAGAAATATCCCAGATATAGGATATGTATCTGACAGCTTCCTTTCCTGGTATTTGCCCTATAATGCCCAGGATTCTGAATGTCTGTTTATTTCTTCCTATCAGCCTAGGGCTTCCCACTATTGTCTAGTTCACAGAGTTGGAGTCTTGAATGTTTAAAATGGGAGGTACAAAAATTTAAAAACTAATTTCTTCCTCAGCCATGCTTGGCTTTCAAATCTAGTAGATTCTTGAAAATTCATATTTGTAATATCATAATCTGAATATTGATGTTTTATTTTCCTTTGCACTCCTACTTTAATAGTGTTAATCACTTTGAAGCAGATAGGTGCCTAGGGCTAACTAGGGAGAAGGTCTTGTCATGAAAATGCAAATGACAACCCTTTAACTTTTTTTTCAAATATGATTTTTAGTATTTACACTAAACTATTGCTATCTTTTCTATTTAAATTATTTATACTTATGATTTCAAATCAAAATTCTAATAATTCAATGCTTAAACCAGGTTACATGACAATATATTTTGTTTCTATTTGTTTTTATCAGTTAATGTATTATCCTTCATCAAACAAGGAACAACACATATTCAGATACCATATGAAAATAATCTTTTCTTATGGTTCTTATAACAGTAAAGAGCAAACTGATGATCCTTAAATTGCTTATGAAAATGAATACAATTTTAAATAAAATTTGATATTTTAAATTAAAATTATTGAAACAAAAATATTTAAATACTGATCAGATTAGTCACCCACCTACATTTATTAATGTAAGTAATGTGTGAGCTTTTTTCTTTCTTTTTTCCTTTCTTTCTTCCTTCCTTTCTTCTTTCTTTCTTTCTCTCTCTTTCTTTCCTTCTTTCTTTCTCCCTTTTTTCTTTTCTTAATCCATTTTAGGCTATCACCATGAATTCCAGCATTAATCCCAGCATGATTTTATGCAGAAAGAAGTGGTCAAGATAAACATTCATAGGGACTTCCCTGGTGGCACAGTGGTTCAGAGTCCACCTGCCAGTGCAGGGGACACAGGTTCGAGCCCTGGCCCGGGCAGATCCCACATGCCATGGAGCAACTAAGCCCGTGCGCCACAACTACCAAAGCCCGTGCGCCGGGCTTTATTTATAAAAATAAATAAAATAACTTAAAACAAAAACAAAGAAAAACTTTCATAACATGGTAAGCAGAATGTAGAATGGGCTGAGAGAATCTTGCTGAGAGAATTGTACACTCTGTTATGCATGACTGAGTATCATATTTATTCCTAAACTACTTTTTGCCATTATTACACATTACTTTTCCCCAAAGTGTATATATTTAAAATTTATTGACGTGTTTCCCTTAAACACTTAAACCCTCTTGCATTTAATGCACTGAAGTAATGCACTGCCTTAATACATAGATATATTCATTTATTACAATGAAATATGTATTAGTATTCCTTAATAAATAGAAATACTCATTTATTGTAAGAAAATGTACATTAGAACCTAAAATTTTTTTTTTTTTTTTTTTTTTTTTTTTTTTTTTGTTGTGTTGGGTCTT
>NW_020173215.1:4482143-4521013 GCF_003031525.2 Neophocaena asiaeorientalis asiaeorientalis
TGGCTCACGGGCCTAGTTGCTCCGCGGCATGTGGGATCTTCCCGGACCAAGGCTCGAACCCGTGTCCCCTGCATTGGCAGGCGGATTCTCAACCGCTGCGCCACCAGGGAAGCCCAACCTAAAATTTTTTATTAAATTCCATTCAAATAAAGGAGGTAAGTTTCCTAAATACATGGCAATCTCCTACCCAGAGGACGTTGGAGAGGTTATAATTATTGTATACTTTCTTATGCATATTATATACTTCTTTGAAGATGTTCCCATTAAATAAAATTTCATTTCCATATGTTTAAAATTTGTTTTTAAGAATACATTTAACATAGTTAATCTAATCTAAGCTAATGTATTTAATCTTTTTTAGGTTTCCTCTGAGTTGAATTATCTTTCTATCGCTATCTGTGGAATGGGAATTAAAATTATAATACTAATTATAAGGTTCTCCCAGTCCTGCATATCTGGAGATGAAAAATGTCATGTTTAAAAATGAAAAGGTAAACAAAGAATGGCAAAAATTTTTGTAGAAAACCTTATCATTCTAATTTGTATTTTACTAAAGTTTAGTTTTGAAAACTTGAAATACTTGGTTTTATAAAAATCTATACACTATCTACAAACTAACTTCATTATGGGTGAGTAAATTTTACATATTTAATAATTTAAGTATTAAAAATATAGTGGTTATAACTTAGCTTATCTTTACAATTTAAAATAACATTATCATTACAGTTTTGAATGAAGAAATGAAGTAAAGAAAGTAAAACAACTAAGAAAATTAATGAATAAGAAATGGTAAGACAAATAATACCAAAATTAAATGAAATACAGAATTTTAAAATGGCTGGATAAAATTTAAGAAAATAAAACTATTTGTGTGTTTTGTTTTGTTTTTTTCCTGTCTGAGCACTACTCAGATTACTTTTGTTGATATTATTTTCCAATTTCTCAAAACATATATTAAGTATTTTCCACAGAAGAGAACCATATGTGCTCTTTAAATATTGGCTAAGAAAACTCCCGTGGATAAAATGAATATTAGCACGGCACAAAATGTAAGTTTTGACCACATTTTGCTCAAACTACCTCAGTATTTTAAAGTTAAAGGAAGAAAATTATAACTCCTAAATTTAATTTCTGTGAAAGTTAAGAGCAAATCAACAAATGAATAGCAAATGAGCTCTTGTTCCCATGCCTCATGAGCTCAGTCCCTATATAATATCATACACTTTGAATGAGTTACCCTTGATTCAATTTGTGGTGATTAGGTTCTTACCAGAATAAAACGAAGACCATCTTGGTCTTGCTTTCCACTAGAGAAATACTATGCCTCACCTACACTGCAGAGGTCAGTATACTTCCAGCCTAAGTAGGAATTCATTAAATTCTAGAATGATTCTGCATTGTAAAATTATATAGATACATAGATTAAAAATTTGTACCTATGAAAACATGCAATTACATACAAATGTCATATACTTATGACATATCCCTGTCACATACATACCCACAGAAACATTGAATTAAGGAGTAAATTAGGAAATAGATATTTGGCAAGTATGGCATTCCCTTTCTGGATATTTTCTAGCCATCTCCACAATCCCTACCTTTCTTTGCAAAATTCGAAGGAACAAAATGCTATTCTGATTGTTAACTTCAAAAAAGATATAATTGAGGTATAAGCATTACAAAATCTGCTCAAAGAATCAATTGAATGAGAGAGTAGATGGAGATCCATTTTAAAACTTTATTTTGAAAAAAATTCTGAAAAGAAATGTGGCTTAACATTAATTTGTGAAATTATAAATAATATGGGTTGCAGAAAACAGCTGGATTAAATCTCTCAACCAAGTGGATTGTACTAACTTCAAATCGTTGCCACAAACCTCAAACCCAAAACAACTCTTTTCCTATCCTCACTTTTAGCTGATGCTCTTGTCAAATATTTTAGTGAGAAAATAAAAGCAGCCAGAAATAAACTTCCACAAGCTCCTGATGATACATCTACCCTCCTACTAGCATATGCTCTGGATTTTTGCGCATTAATAGAGATGAATTTTCCAAGTTCCTATCTAAAATCATCTCCTCCATTGTAGACCAGATCCCATCTGCTTTAATCCACCTCTGCTGTGTTCCTCTATCACTTCTTCATGCTCTCTCCTAAATCATGGACTTTTCCTCTAATTGTTCTCATATGCATGCAAATGTTATTATTTTCACAATTTTAAAATAAATAAACTGAAAACTACTCTTAACAATTTGCCCACAAACTTCTGCATTATTTCTCTAGTCCCCTTCAGTAACATCCCTACAAAGAGTTGTCTATGCCCATTCCCATTCTCTCTTCTAAGTAAGAGTAACAGCAGTTTCATCTGGTAGCCCTGCCTCTACCTAGTCTTCTTTTCCCTACCCACCTGCTTAACACTGGAGTACCCCCAGTACCGTCTTTAGAACCCTTCTCTATCTATTCCCACTTCTCTGATAATCTCAGAGTTTTAAAACCTATATTCCAATGACTCTAACATTTATGTTTCCAGTCCACACATATTTCCTGAATTTCAGATTCATGTATCCAAATGCTTACTTTAAATCTTCTCTTGGATGTCTAACTGATAACTTATTTTTGAACTGAACTCCTGGTCTTTCCATCCCACCCCCACTTCAACCCACCCTTCCCTGGAAAATTCTGCTTTTACAGAGTCTGCCTCTCAGTGAACGGCATCTCATTTTTTTCCATTTACTGAAATCTTAGAGTTATTCTCAACTTCTTTTTTTCTCTCACACCCTAGGTGTATATTTACAATTATAATATCTTCTTGATTTATTAACCCTTTAATTATTATATAATAACTTTTTGTCTCTTGTTACAGTTTTGCCTTAAGGTCTACTTTGTCTGATATAAGTATAGATACTCCTGTTTTCTTTTGGTTCCATTTGCTTGGAATATTTTTTCCATCCCTTTATTTTCAGCTTGTGTGTGTCCTTCAAGCTCAAGTGGGTCTCTTGTAGGTGACAGTAGTAGAGTGTTCTGATTTTGATCATATACTTAACATTATCAGTGAGTTTTATATTTTCATTTGTCTTCATGTTACTAATTAGCTTCCTTTCATTTCAGCTTGAAGAAATCCCTTTAGCATATCTTATAAGCAGCTCTAGTGGTGATGAACCTCCTTAGCTACTTTTATTTTTAATTGGTCTGCGAAAGTCTTTACCTCTCCTTCATTTCTGGAGGATAACATTTTTGGGTAAAGTATTTGTGGTTGGCAGACTTCTGCTTTTAGCACTTTGGATATATCATCCCACTCTCTCCAGGCCTGCAAGGTTTCTGCTGAGAAGCCTGCTGACACCCTATGGAAGTATGTCACAATTCACTTTGTATGTGACCTTGTATGTGGCAATTCACTTTTCTCTTGCTGCTTCCTAGAGTCTTTCTTTGTTTTGATTTTCAAGAGTTTGACTATAATGTATTTTGGTGAAGTCTTCTTTAGATTAAAAGTTATTCTGTCATCTTGCTCTTTCTTATTTGTTTTCTGAATGCTGATTTAGTTCTTTGGTTCCTTTTTGCTCTTTTTCTATCTTCACTTATTATTTGACAATTTTTTGTACCTTCATCTTTTGTGTTTCTACTACAGGTTTTTCCTTTGTGGTAATCAAGAAGCTTACATAACACATTTTATAGTTATGATAGTCTATTTTAAGTTAATCACAGAGTTTTATACCAAACTAAAATCTTATGTAAATATTAAGAAATAAAGCATATTTATTAACAGGAGAAAAAGTTTAATATTCTATTTTCACATGATTATATTATGACTGAAAGTGCCTTCTATGCTAATTTACACTAATATGGAAAATGTTTATGATCAAAGTTTTAGTGAAAATTAAAAAAAAAACTAGTTACATATGATTATCAGTAGATAAAGACAAACTAATAGAACAACAAAGCCAAAAACAAGAACAATAATGAACTACATAAAAAAGAGACTAGAAAAATAGATTATCTTTTTATGAGTTATTTTCTTTGGGTAGTAATTTTTAAAGTTTTTTAATGTTTCTCATGTTCTCTAATTTTTCTTTGTGGGCTTGAGTTATATTAACAATGGGAAAGTGCTAAATTTATTTGTTTAATTAAGTACAGCATACACAGATGACTTGATTTAATTTAAAATTGTACTTATAGTAGGCAGCTTCCACCTCCCAAATTATTACACATATTTTTCTCCTTTTGGATAAAATACATGATTTTTAATTTAATGTCCCACCTTCATATGTCTCCATATTTACTCATGTAAGTGGTGTGGAGAATTAACATGTAGACATCTATTGAGATAATTTTCATATATATGATCATCTATATATTTAGTAAATATCTATAGAAGAAAATCCCAAGCACCACTCTGTCCCTTCCTCTCATTAAACTAGTTTCTGAGATTCCTTTATAATGGAATAAAGCTGATAATTTCAAAAGATTCTGAACAATCAATTCCCTTTATACTTGTTGGTTTTTCCTTTCACGAGATGAAATATTGAATGTTCTAAAAGTTAATTTCAAACATTAGCATTATTATTAAATAAGTTTTCTACTTTGGGTATTAAATATTACATATATTTATCTTAATATTCTTTGTTTTTTTCTTAACTTAATGGCCTAACTTGGCTAGCTTCACTTTCTCTATTTTGCTTCCAATTGTCTTCATGTTTCTTTGTTTAACATCCATTTTTCTGCCTAGTTATGTCTCTGAGGGAATGCTTGTCAGATTCCTTTACTAAGGGAATAGACTCCTGTGACACCCCAACTTGGTGGTTTGGACTGTCTCTCTTTTAGCACACTTTTTTTTCTTATTTGTCACGTGGCATTTTGTAAACCATTTCCTTTCCAGGAGTCTATAAAAAGCTACATTTTCTCTGTGGTAGAAAACAAAAATTGTTTATTATTTATAAATGTACTGAAAGCATGACAAGTACTGCAAACTACCTGATTTTTGAAGTGAATAGAGTCTGACTTATTTCTCTTCCAAAATATGACTTGAAAACATACCAACTAAGAGACATTTCGGGGGAAATGATCTGTAAAATTGTAACACATCTAAGATCAGAAACAGGAAACATCTTTTGGTCTAGAGATATTTTTATTTTATGATTTTTTTTCCTTTTGATGTCTCTTCTTTCCATGTAGACATACTCACTATCACCTTTGGCTTTTGTCTGCCTTTGGAGGAAATTCTTTAGAGTACTCACAGAACTTTTCAAAATAAACTAATTGTTGCTGATTCTCTACCTTTAAAGGGAAAGTACATTTTGGAAACAGTAATTTTAAAACTTCCTTAGCAAGATTACTTAATAGCTATAAAACAGAGATCAGGCATTTTAAAATACCTTCCATAAAAGACAGATCTGTGGATTCTAAGCAAAATGCTATATCAAATGTGATAATAATATAGCCAGCTTGAAAAAAAGTTCATAGACTAATGAAATGTAACATATCCATTATTAAATCAAGACAATATACTAATAAATGTATGTTCATTTAACTTCTTAATACATGTTCTTTAAGTAAAATTGTTCCATTTTGTGTTTAAACTTCAGTGTTAGAGGTACAAATTAAGGCTAAAGATAACTACCCTTTGTAAAAAGGGAAGAAAGATTTTAAGGGAGCAGAATGAATCTAGGAAACAAAGTATATAATTAAAAAAACAACCATTATTAGTTCAAAGACTCAGTAAGCTTTTCAGAAAACATCACTAAAGATGAAGAGAGGTTTGGAGTTGAATGCACAGGATTATATTTAACTGTGGTCTTGTTTAAAGTGCTAAATTGCTAAGAAATATCAAATCATAATACCAAGGTTGTAGCATTTTACTGGGAAGGAGTAAATTTTATTGATTTACAAAGAAAAATTAAATGGCATTTCGGAAATCAGTGTAACTAGTGTTGGTGTTTCTTTCTATAGTCACCTACCACTGATTTAGACCTAAATTTGAAGCATTACACTAGTTAGGTATATGGCTATTAGCACCTTGCAGAAGAACACATGTGAGGGTACTGGATTTTTTTCTTTCCTTCTTTCTGTTAATTGGTTCTTCTAGTTTTCATTTTCCTGTAACTTTAAATGAAAAAAAATCAAGTTTGTGTGTGTAGCAAGGGGGTACCTAGGAAAACCCTAAGAACGATGTGTCTGTGTGTGGTGAGATTGAGAGTAGGTGGTCTAAAGGGTCATTTGACCTAGCAAAGGGGCCAATGAAAGGAAAATAGTGTGTGAACCATTAATCTCAAGCTTGTTTACACAACTGTAATTTTGTATTGCTTGTTTACTGCCACTCTGATGACAGAAACAGTTCTTCCTTGAATTAGCAGCAGGCTCCTGGACATCATGCTTAAAAAATTATTTGTGATAACAAGTGATGATAATATTTAATAAAATAGTTTCATATAATCTGATACTTTTAAGTGGGAATGATCTTTGCCTATGTTAAAGAATTGACAAATTAACTCTATCAGGTAAATATTATGGCTTTAGTGTTTACATTTCTATAAAAATAATTTAAATTTGAGAAAAATAATATGTTTCTGCAATGTAGTAGTATGTACTTCTAGAGAACAGTTGCTTTTTTTTTCTGTCATACCAGATTATTGGCTTAATATAGATTTTGAAGATCTTTTATATGCACTTTATCCATTATCAGTGTTATAAACTCTTTGGGTATTTTATTCATGCTATTTCCATTGAGTTTTATCTCTGGGTATACTCTGTTTTAAAAATATATATTTAGGCTAAGTAGTCTTTTTGGTAAAGTTTCCAGAATTTCTGCATAACAGGTGATTAGTTTGTGACGTAAATAAAGTCCAAAATAAATTGTGAAGATCTAAATTGTGAAAATCTATCTTTCACCCCAAAATGTCTTATTTCATTTAAAAATTTCACTGAGTGTCTACATGTACCAAGCACTAGGCTGAGGATGGAACACAAAACATACGCCATTCCAAGACTCCCAGAATTTGTAGCTGTGGTGGAGACTGGGTTGAACAAATAAATAATTCCATAATATGAGTGTGGCATACTCTGATGAGAGGTTAATTTAAAATGTTTACAGTTCTAACAAAAAATAATTCACTCATAGATATTTTCTTGAAAATATCCATGTACATGGTTTAAGGTGAATGCCAAGTTTGAATGAAAACTACTCTATACCATAAGAAAATGTGTAGTGAATACAGAAAAAAAAAAGAAAGAAACTGATCTGAATGTTTTATTTACTAATCGTGAAACAGCTAGTTTGATTTAACACTTTTTTCCTGATTTGATGGGAGTTCTCAAACTTCTGACTGTCTCAAAAACTTGAGAAATGAAATAGTTATTTCTAGCAATAAAGTGGCTGATTGAGATTCTCAAGGTCTGGGAGCTTTATATCATTATCATGTGTCTGGGTTGAGAGGAGGCATGTGTAGTTAAAACAAATTCCATTTCTCAATTGATTTTGGCACATCCTACCAATAAGCAGGAGAACTTTTTCCCTTCTCTCTCCTTGCCATTCTTTCCACTAACTAATAACTAATTAGAATAGCTAATTAATTCTAAATGATTTTAGAAAAACTGTATACATGGTAGAGATCTCAGAGAATTCACAGCTAATTAAAAGAGGTCTCTCAGTGGAGCTGACATGAAAACTATACCAAGAACTTTATAATACTGATAACACAATGCATGTAAAGAATTAAAAACACTTAAACATATAATATTTGTCCACCAGGATTAATTACTAAAATTGCTACTTTTTACAAGAGTTAAAAATGTATTTTTCCCCTGAAGTTAGGCTTTTCTTCATGCAAAAATAATCATGAGCTATAGAGCTTATCTGCTTCTTCAATTAGCTTCATTTTCAATTATATATATATATATAAATATGTATAAATATTCTTTAAAAATACAAAAGTTTTAGGAAATTGGATCAGTGTTACTTGAAAGGAATTGTTTACTTTTTAGAAGTCACATTTTCCAGCTCATGTGGGATAAAAAATTAGGTTACATTAGAGGCAGTTTCAATGTCATACATAGTATCTAACTGTCATGTGCTTAAGTTAATGTGGAAAGAAAGAGCTCTATGTTGAAGCATGGAAGAGGTGAGGAAAGAGGGAAGAAATCGGATCCAAAATCTCTCTGTAGCTTACAAAATTCCAGTACCAATAACCACATAAAGTCTGGGAAACCAGACTGAACCCACAGGACTCTCAATGAAAAAGGAGAGCTATTTGAAATACTAATTATTCCTTCAGTTTAAAAGATCAAGCTTTACCCCCAGGTATGAAATGATTACACATGCATAGAACAGCTGGTGGAAATTGAATGAGGATGTTAGCAACGCTGATAACAGAGGGGAAGATGTGTGGGCAGAAAGCTTCAAAGGGAAATTGACTAGTGTATGAGTGTATGTGCTTAAAAGGAGCACTTCAGTATTCTAATCTGATCACTTAATTTTGTTCTTTTATATTCCATTTCTATTCCTAGATGTTCTTAAGACTGGAAAAAACTAAACAGCTTTCTGTGAAAATGAAAGATGCTAATTTAATTTACTAGAATCAAATAAAAAGCAAAAATCACAGATTCTTCCTACATCTCAGCATTTCTTTTTTTACTTTTATTTTTCACATATTATTCCATTGCTATATTAATTTTGTTGATGAAAAGAAAAGAATATTGTCTGTAGTTTTTAAGTCAAAGTGTCTGTTTGACATTTACCCTGGTAAAGGACCCTTCATGAATTTATTTATTGTAACTATAGTGTTATTATTTTAATAACACTCAGACTCTCTTGCTTTCCTCACCTGATGGAGTTAATTCTGTAGCCCTGTTTCCTTTGTATCCACCACAGTAGCACTGGGCACATGGCCCAAACTAGCCAGAGTAGTACATTCTCTGGTTCACAGATAAGCATGTGGTCCATACCCAGCCAATTAGTGTTATGTTGGCAATTAAAAATAGTTATAGACTTGTATATTCACTTTATCATAGGAGGGATATTCCCTATACCACTGTAACCCTAACTTTGGTTACAGTTTAAATATAAATAAGCAGAAGACAAGATCCTGAAAGAAATCAAAATTTTAACTTAAAAAACCAAACAACAACAACAAAATCAAACTTCTGTTTTCTAATTGTCAAGTAAGGAGCTTGGAAGTGGCCAATCCATCCTAACAACAAGTAAAAGGCTGAACAAACTGAAAAATCTACAACTCCTTTTAGAGTCATTGGAGAAGTGATGTCAAAGAGCAAGTAACTGTCACCATAATTGGAGATAGACAAACACAGAGAATCATTATAAACCCATGAGAAGAAATGTCCAAAGGAACCAGTTCTGCAGTACGAAAATCTAAACTGTAATTGTTGAATTGCTGGAGGCTTATGTGGCCAAATCTGAGAGTTACAATCTCCAGGGTAACCCAGGCATGGAGGGGCTCCACTTTTGTGAATTTTACTTCCAAGAGCTTGACCAGGTTCTCACAGTGACTATTTGAAAAAAATCCCTTCCAGCAAGGGAGGGAAAAGGAAACATTTTCAAATATGTCACAACACTGTATTGTTAACAAGGCCTTTCCTCAGGAGAAACTAATTTACCAGAACGTAAGCTATTGGAATACGAACAGAGCCTAACCAACCTGGGGGAAGGGAAATAGTTAATTCTCACCTGCTCTAGTCTTCCACACAAGGGAAGGGAAATGCCCAACTCCAGCCCGTTACATCCATCCTGTCCTACAGAAAGGAGTGGGGACTGAGCACACTAGTGAAGAGCTTCACAATTCAGAGACACAGGCTCATTAAAACACTGAAATCTAATCATAGGATTATAGAATGCTTTTGTCTCTCCACATCTTACTACCACTTACTAAAGGTCTATTTATAGCAGTTTCTTTGATTAAGCACATCATGCACAGATTATCAAAAACAAAAAAAATTACAAGGTATACTAAACAGCAAAAAGCACAGTTTGAAGAGACAGAGCAAACATCAGACCCAGACTCAGATTAAGCAAGGATTTTGAAACTTTCAGACTGGAAATTTAAAACAACTTCAATTGATATACGAAAGTCTTTACTGGAAAAGAAGACAGCATTCAAGAATATTCAAGATGGACATGTAAATGGAGAGATAGAAATTCTGAGAAAGAATCAAAAACAAATGCTGGAGATTGAGCACTCTAACAGAAATGAGAAATACCTTTAATGAATTGATTAGTAAACTGAACATAGTCAAGGAAACAAATGTTGAGCTTGAGGATATTGCAATATAAACCTCTAATACTGAAAAGCACAGAGAAAAAAGACTGAAACATACAAAACAATTTCTAAGAACTATGGAAAATTACATGTGTAACATACACATAACAATAATACCAGAAGGAGAAGAAAGGGAGAAAGAAATATTTGAAGCAATATTGACTTAGAATTTCCCCCAAATTAATGTTAGACATGAAAGCAAAGGCCCAGTAAACTCAGAGAACACCAAGAAGTATAAATGCAAAAACAAAACAAAACAAAACAAAAAGTACACCAAGAATATCATGTTAAAACTGCAGATATTCAAAGATAAACAAAAAATCTTGAAAGAAGCCAGAGTAGAAAAACATCTTATCTATAGAGGAGCAAACATAAATATTACATCTGACTTATCAGAAATCATGCAAAGAAAAACTGAGCGGGATTAAATATTTAAAGACAGAAAAAAAAGTTACCAATTTAAAATTCTATACCCTGCATAAATAAACTTCAAATTCAAGGAGAAAGAAAGACTTTTTCAGACAAACAAAAATTGAGAATTTTAGGGAAATTGGAAATTTGTTGCCAGGAAACCTGCCTTGCAAGAAATGTTAAAAGAAATTTTTTAGAGTGAAGAAAATTACATATAGACTTCAAACCTAGGGACACCTACAGATTGAAAGTGAGGGAATGGAAAAGGATATTCCATTCAAATGGAAATCAAAAGAAAGCTGGAGTAACAATTCTCATAACAGACAAAATAGACTTTAAGATAAAGACTAGTACAAGAGACAAAGAAGAACACTACATAATGATCCAGGGATCAATCCAAGAAGAAGATATAACAATTGTAAATATTTATGCACCAAAACATAGGAGCACTGAAATACATAAGGCAAATGCTAACAGCCATAAAGGGGAAATCAACTCTAACACAATAATAGTAGGGGACTTTAACATGCCACTTTCACCAATGGACAGATAATCCAAAATGAAAATGAATGAAGATACCCAAGCTTTAAATGATACATTAAACAAGATGGACTTAACTGATATTTATAGGATATTCCATCCAAAAACAACAGAATACACTTTCTTCTCAAGTGATCATGAAACATTCTCTAGGATAGATCATATCTTGGGTCACAAACCAAGTCTTGTTAAATTTAAGAAAATTGAAATCATATCAAGTATCTTTTCTGACTACAACATTATGAGATTAGATATCAATTACAAAAATCTGTGTAAAAATTCAAATACATGGAAGCTAAACAATACACTACTAAATAACCAAGACATTACTGAAGAAATCAAAGAGGAAATGAAAAAATCCCTAGAAACAAATGACAATGAAAACACGATGACCCAAAACCTATGGGATGCAGCAAAAGCAGTCCTAAGAGGGAAGTTTATAACAATACAATCCTACCTCAAGAAACAAGAAACATCTCAAATAAGCAACCTAACCTTACATCTAAAGCAATTAGAGAAAGAAGAACAAAAAAACCACAAAGCTAGCAGAAGGAAAGAAATGATAAAGATCAGACCAGAAATAATAGAAAAAGAAATGAAGGAAACCAAGCAAAGATCAATAAAACTAAATGCTGGTTCTTTAAGAAGATAAACAAAATTGAGAAACCAATAACCAGGCTCATTAAGAAAAAAAGGGAGGAGTCATCTCAAAATAATTAGAAATGAAAAAGGAGAAGTAACATCTGACATTGCAGAAATATAAAGGATCATGAGAGATTACTACAAGCAACTATATGCCAATAAAATGGACAACCTGAAAGAAATGGACAAATTCTTAAAAGCACAACCTTCTGAGACTGAACCAGGAATAAACAGAAACTAAGAACAGATCAATCACAAGCACTGAAATTGAAACTGTGGTTTAAAATCTTCCAACAAACAAAAGCTCAGGACCAGAAGACTTCACAGGTGAATTCTATCAAACATTTTGAGAAGAGATAATACCTATCCTTCTCAAACTCTTGCAAAATACAGTGGAGGGAGGAACACTCCCCAACTCATTCTATGAGGCCACTATCACCATGATACCAAAACCAAACAAAGATGTCACAAAGAAAGGAAACTACAGGCCAGTATCACTCAAACTCTTGCAAAATACAGTGGAGGGAGGAACAC
This sequence comes from Neophocaena asiaeorientalis asiaeorientalis, assembly GCF_003031525.2. Taxonomy (NCBI): domain Eukaryota; kingdom Metazoa; phylum Chordata; class Mammalia; order Artiodactyla; family Phocoenidae; genus Neophocaena; species Neophocaena asiaeorientalis. The sequence goes on from NW_020173215.1 coordinate 4,494,534, forward strand.
TCCCCAACTCATTCTATGAGGCCACTATCACCATGATACCAAAACCAAACAAAGATGTCACAAAGAAAGGAAACTACAGGCCAGTATCACTGATGAATATAGACACAAAAATCCTCAACAAAATACTAGCAAACAGAATTAAACAGCACATTAAAAGGGTCACACACCATGATCAAGTGGGGTTTATCCCAGGAATGTAAGGATTCTTCAATATATGCAAATCAATCGATGTGATACACCAGATTAAAAAATTGAAGGGGAAGAGCCATATGATCATCTCAGTAGATGCAGAAAAAGCTTTCAATAAAATTCAACACTGATTTATGATAAAACCCCTCCAGAAAGTAGGCATAAAGGGAACTTACTTCAACATAATAAAGGCCATATATGACAAAACGACAGCCAACATTGTTCTCAAAGGTAAAAAATTGAAATCTCTTCCTCTGAGATCAGGAACAAGATAAGATTTTCCACTCTCACCACTACTATTCAACATAATTTTGGAAGTTTTAACCACAGCAATTAGAGAAGAAAATGAAATAAAAGGAATCCAAATCAGAAAAGAAGAAGTAAAACTGTCACTGTTTGCAGATGACATGATATTATACATAGAGAATCCTAAAGATACTACCAGAAAACTACTAGAGCTAATCAATTAATTTGGTAAAGTAACAGGATACAAAATTAATGCACAGAAACCTCTTTCATTCCTATACAATAATGATGAAAAATCTGAAAGAGAAATTAAGGAAACTCTCCCATTTACCATTGCAATGAAAAGTATAAAATACCTGGGAATAAAACTACCTAGGGAGAAAAAAAGACCTGTTTGTAGAAAATTATAAGACACTGGTGAAATAAACTAAAGATGACACAAACAGATGGAGAGATATACCATGTTCTTGACTGGAAGAATCAACATTGTGAAAATGACTATCCTACCCAAAGCAATCTACAGATTCAATGCATTCCCTATCAAACTACCAATGTCATTTTTCACAGAAGTAGAACAAAATATTTCACAATTTGTATGGAAACACAAAAGACACTGAATAGCCAAAGCAATCTTGAGAAATAAAAACAGAGCCTGGAGGAATCAGGCTCCCTGACTTCAGACTGTACTACAAAGCTACAGTAATCAGGACAGTATGGTACTGGCACAAAAAACGAAATATAGATCAATGGAATAGGATAGAAAGCACAGAGGTAAACCCATGCACATATAGTCAGCTTATCTTTGACAAAGGAGGCAAAAATATACAATGGAAAAAAGGCAGCTTCTTCAATAAGTGGTGCTGGGAAAACTGGACAGCTACATGTAAAAGAATGAAATTAGAACACTCCCTTACACCATACACAAAAATAAACTCAAAATGGATTAGAGACCTAAATGCAAAGCCAGACACTATAAAAGTCTTAGAGGAAAACATAGGCAGCACACTCTATGACATAAATCACAGCAAGTTCCTTTTTGACCCACGTTCTAGAGAAATGGAAATAAAAACAAAAATAAACAAATGGGAGCTTATGAAACTTAAAGACTTTTGCACAGCAAAGGAAACTGTAAACAAGATGAAAAGACAACCCTCAGAATGTGAGAAAATATTTGCAAAAGAAGCAACTGACAAAGGATTAATGTCCAATATACAGAAGCAGCTCAATATCAAAAAAAACAAACAATCCAATACAAAAATAGGCAGAAAACCTAAAGACTTTTCTCCAAAGAAGATATACAGATTGCCAACAAACACATGAAAGGATACTCAATATCACTAATTATTAGAGAAATGCAAATCAAAACTACAATGAGGTATCACCAGTCAGAATGGCCATCATCAAAAATCTACAAACAATAAATGCTGGAGAGGTGGTGGAGAAAAGGGAACCCTCTTGCACTGTTGGTGGGAATGTAAATTGATACAGCCACTATGGAGAACAGTATGGAGATTCCTAATAAAACTAAAAATAGAACTACCATATGACCCAGCAATCCCATTACTGGGCATACACCCTGAGAAAACCATCATTCTAATAGAGTCATGTACCACAAAGTTCACTGCAGCTCTATTCACAATAGCTAGGACATGGAAGCCACCTAAGTGTCCATCAACAGATGAATGGATAAAGAAGATGTGGCACATATATACAATGGAATATTACTCAGCCATAAAAAGAAATGAAATTGGTTATTTGTAATGAGGTGGATGGACCTAAAATCTGTCATACAGAGTGAAGTAAATCAGAAAAAAGAAACAAATACCGTATGCTAAGTCATATATATGGAATCTAAAAAAATAATTTTTTTAAAAAAATGTTCTGAAGAACCTAGGTGCAGGAAAGGAATAAATATGCAGATGTAGAGAATGGACCTGAGTACCCAGAGAGGGGGAAGTGTAAGCTGGGACGAAGTGAGAGAGTGGCATGAACATATATACACTACCAAATGTAAAACAGATAGCTAGTGGGAAACAGCTTCATAGCACAGAGAGATCAGCTCAGTGCTTTGTGACCACCTAGAGGGGTGGGATAGGGAGGATGGGAGGGAGATGCAAGAGGGAGGAGATATGGGGACATATGTGTATGTATAGCTGATTCACTTTGTTATAAAGCAGAAACTAACACACCATTGTAAAGCAATTATACTCCAATAAAGATGTTTTAAAAAGTGCTCAATTAAAATGACAAATGATAGAAAAAGAGTGAAAGACAAAAGTAGAAACAAAGAACAAATACAATGAACAGAGAACAGTAACAAATATGGCAGATGTTAATCCAACAATATCTATAATTACTTTAAACATCAAAGACTTAAAAATACCAATTAAAAGAGATGATCAAATCAGAGTCAATAAAAAATCAAGACTCCACTATATGTTGTCTACAAGACTCTTACTTTAAGTATAACTACACATAAAAATTAAGAGTAAATAGATGGAGAAAGTTATGCTATTTTAACACTAGTCAAAAGAAAGGGGGAATAGCTATATTAATTTCAGAAAGCAGATTTCAGAGAAAGGAAACTATTGTCAATGTAGAATATACGAAAGAATTGGAAAACAAAACCAAACCAAACAAAAAACAAACAAAAAATTCCTGGAACTCCTGGAATACAGCAAGGTTATATAATGCAAAGTTAATATGCAAAAGTTGATTACTTTCCTATAAACCTATCTACCAACAATGAACAAGTGGACTTTGAAATGAAAAACACAATATCATTTATTTTAGCATTCTAAAACATAAAATACATAAGTATAAACCTAACAAAATATATATAATATCTATATGAGGGAAACAGCAGAACTCTGATTAAATACATCAGAGAAGAATGAAATAAATATATATTCCATGTTCTGGATAGGAAGACTCAATATTATCAAGATATCAATTCTTCCCAACTCGATCTACAGATTCATTGTAATCTCAATCAAAATACCAGCAAGCTACAAGCTATTTTATGGATATCAAAACCTGATGCTCAAGTTTATATGGAGAGGCAGAAGGCTCAGAATAGCCAGCGCAATACTGAAAGGAGAAGGCAAAGTCAGAGTACTGGCACTACCAGATTTCACGACTTATTATAAAGCTATAGAAATCAACAGAATGTGGTATTTGAGAAAGAACAGACAGATCAATGGGATGGAGTAGAGAACTGAGATACAGATCAATATAAATATTGTCAACTAATCTTTGACAAAGGATCAAAGGCAATACAAAGAAACAAAGATCTTTTTTTCAAAAATAGTGCTGGCACAACGGGACATTCACAGTCAAAAAAAAAAAAAAAAGGGAATCCAGACACAGACCTTATATTCTTCCCAAAAATTAACTCAAAATGGATTTTTAGATGCAGCACCAAAGGCATGATTCATGAATGAAATAATTGATAAGCTGGACTTCATTAAAATTAAAAACTTCTATGTAAAGGATAATCTCAAGGGAATGAAAAGACAAGCCACACACTTAGGTAAAATATTTGCAAAAGAAATATCTGATAAAGGACTACTATACAAAATACACAAAGAACTCTTACAAATCAACAATAAAAAAACAAAAAACCTGATTAAAAAGTAAGCCAGGGCTTCCCTGCTGGCGCAGTGGTTGAGAGTCCGCCTGCCGATGCAGGGGACACGGGTTCGAAGAACTAAGGTCCCACATGCAGTTGGTGGCATGGCCAAAAATAAATAAATAAATAATAAGCCAAGATCTTAAAGATACCTCATCAGAAAAGATGCATGGATGGAAATTAAGCATGTGATGGGACTTCCCTGGTGGCACAGTGGTTAAGAATCCACCTGCCAACACAGGGCACACGGGTTTGAGCCCTGGTCCAGGAAAATCCCACATATCACAGAGCAACTAAGCCCGTGTGCCACAACTACTGAGCCTGCATTCTAGAATCCACGAGCCACAACTACTGAGCCTGCGTGCCACAACTACTGAAGTCCGTGCGCCTAGAGCCCATGCTCCACAACAAGAGAAGCCACAGCAATGAGAAGTTCGAGCACCGCAATGAAGAGTAGCCCCTGCTCATCACGACTAGAGAAAGCCCACACACAGCAACAAAGACGCAATGCAGCCAAAAAGTAATTCATTAATTAATTTTTTAAAAAGAAAAAATAAGTACGTGGCAAGATGCTCCACATCATCTGTTATTATGGAAATGCAAATTAAAACAATAATGAGATACTAATACACCATTATTAGAATGGCCAAAATCTGGAACACTGACAACACCAAACATTGGTGAGGGTGTAGAGCAAGAGAAACTCTCATTTCATTGCTGGTGGGGATGCAAACTGGTTACAACAACTTTGGAAGACATTTTGGCAGTTTTTTACAAAACTAAGCATAGTCTTACCATATGATCTAGCAATTGCAATCCTCGTTATTTACCTAAAGGAGTTGAAAACTTCTATCAGTACAAAAGCCTGCACATAGATGTTTATAGCAACTTTACTCATAATTGCTAAAACTTGAAAGCAACCAAGATGTCCTTCAGCAGGTAAATGGATAAATAAACTGTGTTACATCCAGACAATGAAAAATTATTCAGCGCTAATAAGAAATGAAATATCAAGCCATGAAAAGATCTGGAGGAATCTTAAATGCATATTACTAAATGAAATATGCCACTCTGAAAAGGCTACATACTGTATGGTTCCAACTATATGACATTCTGGAAAAGGCAAACTATGGAGATAGTAAAAAGATCCATGGTTGCTAGGGGTTAGGGAAGAAGGAGGGATGAATAGGCAGAACACAGAGAATTTTTAGGGCAGTGAAACTATTCTGTATAATACTGTAATGGTGGTTACATATCATTATACATTTGTCAAAACCCATAGAATGTACAAGAGTGAATCCTAACATAAACTATAGACTTTGGGTGATAATGATGTTTCAATTGTAGATTCATTAATTGTAATAAATGTACCACTCTGGTGTTGATAATGGAGGAGGCTATGCATGTATGGGGGCAGGGATATATGAATAGTTTCTCAATTTTGCTGTGAATCTGAAACTGCTTTAAAAAACTGCTTTAGATTATATATATATATATATATATATATGTTAGCATACAGTATTTGTTTTTCTCTTTCTGACTTACTTCACTCTGTATGACAGATTCTAGGTCCATATCTTACTCTTCCGCCATCTTCAAGGTCCCCGAGAACCTTTTATTTCTCTGAGGAAACAGGTATATATAGAGAGAGAATATATATAATAATTATGGTTATTTTCTTTTCACTAATTGTACATATGAAAAGTACATCAATATGCAGAAATAAAATATTTTCAGGTCATTCTTAGGAAAGTGTAACCATATTACAATATAATTAATCATTAAAACTTGTTAGCTCATTACTCTTAGAAGACCTCCTATCTCTAAGAAAACCACATTGATTATTTCTGGGTTTTCCCAAATGTCACGTGCGCTCAAGAACTAGTCATTTCCACCAAATTAGTCATTCTGCAAGTCACTTTTACTGTCCCAGATGATACTAGAAGTACTTTCTGCAGCTCAACAGTAACTCCCAGATTTCCACAGTCAGTAAATCTGCAGTGGTGGATGTCCTAATACTAAGAGGCCAAAACAGTGATACTGTCTACAGTGGACTAGGGGTAGGAAAATGACCACTCTCCTTTGTGATACAGAAATATTTTGATACAGATATGTTTGATAGAGCATGGATGAATTTTAGAGTTCCAATATTGAAGGAGCTAAGAAAGAAATTGATTAAAATAATATGGTCCTCTTGATTCTTTTCGAGTGATAAAGGTTTATTATCATGTAAAACTCAGTATATTTAACGTATCCATGTCTTAGGGTGAGATAGCTTTCACAAAGCTCCTTGGCCACTCAGTCTCTATTTTACTTAGTCTCTTCATATAAGGGGTCCTGTAGTCCCTTTGGGCTGCTCTAACAAAATATCACAGATGGGGTGGCTTATGTGTATATAACAGAAAGGTATTTTTCACAGTAGTGGAAACTGGAAGTCAAAGATTAGGGTGCCAGCATGATCAGATGAGTGCCCTCTTCTGGGTTACAGACTTCATGTTGCATCCTCATGTAGCATAAGGGACTAGGGAGCAATGTGGTGTCTCTTTTATAAGGCCCATTTATGAGGATATATAGCCTCATGACCTAATCACTTCCCAAAGGCTTCACCTCCTAAAACCATCACGTTGGGCATTAGGGCTTCAACATATGAATTATGGAGGGAGACAAACATTCAGACCATAGCAAGGGGTTTTTGAAAGTAAATTTTCATGTTATTTTATTAAATGATTAGTTTCAAGTCAAGTGATTTTTGAGAGCATTTTAAGATTTAGATTACATTTTATTTAATTGCAAATGGAAACTCAATCATAGTAAAAAAATAAGTTCAGAAAATAAATTAATGTATACAAAAAACATTCTTTTCCCCATGCCAAGATCACGAGTTTCCTCTTTCAGTGGTGGGGGAGAGGCAGAAAAACAAAATGCCAAAACTTCAGTAATTTCTTGCATATCCTTTCAGAGAATATCCATATTTAAACAAATACAAGAAACTGCCTGCAGTGGGTCAGCTGGTGGCCCACCAAAAGATATCTCCACATCTAAATCCCAGAACCTGTGATTCGGGAAAAAGGACTTGAGAGATGTAATTAAATTAAAGATTTTAGGATGAGGAGATAGTCCTAGATTATCTGGTTGAGACCTAATGCAGTGATAAGTATCTTTAGGAGAGATACACAAACAAAAGGAGATGTGAAGATAGAGGCAGATGAGAGTGTTGTCACCACAAACCAAGGAAGACTGAAACCACCAGGGGATAAAGGAGACATGAAAACAATCCCTAGAGTCCTTGGAGGGGGTATGACCCTGCTGACACCTTAATTTCAAACTTCTGGCTCCTAGAATTGGGAGACAGTAAATTTCTGTTGTTTTAAGCCACCAAGTTTGTGATAATGTATTAAGGCACTCCTAAGAATCGAATACACTGACCTTTAATTGAAATAGGTATATACTATATGCATTGATTTTCACTATGATTTTGTACATTGTCTTTGAATTTTTTTTTATATCAACACATGTAAATGCACCAAATTCTGTTAGCATCTGAAAAGCATTTCATTATTTGGCTGTATCAAAATTCATTTAACCAGTCTTCTGTTGATGGTCATCTAGGTTGTTTCTGATTGATTGGTACTAGTAACACGAACACAATTACTACATGTGCACTACATGTGCCTGTGCACACATGTAACATCTATATAATAAATTCTCAGAAGTAGAATTATTTTTGAAGGTATGTACATTTAAATATCTCCCCTTCATTCTATTAATCTTTTTTCTCTCATTCCTAACAAACCCAATCACTGCAATATACTAGAGGTATAAAAATCATGTAATTTATAGTTTCTGATGTTTTAGTGGAAGATGTATTGTTAAATAAGTACACTAAAGGGTTATAAGTATAGACAGTGCTCAGATGGACACATACAACGTACAGACGGATGGTCAATTCTCACTTTAGCAAAGACATGACAGAGACAACTCTTGATTTGAGTCTTAGAAAAATTGTTTGCTTATTAGGGTGTCCCAGGCTGAATGAATACCCAGGGATTAAAAAAAGAAAGGGGAATGTGAAAGAGCAGTAAATCAATGTACCTGAAGCAAATGTTTTGTTTTTTGGTTTGTGTGTGTGTGTGTGTGTGTGTGTTTAAAGAGTGCAACAAGAGAGAGCCTAGAGAAGCTGGTGGGTCCAGATTGTGGAGTCCTGAGATAACCTGAGACTATTTTTCTCTATGTAATATGGAGTCAATGAATGATTTAATGAAGGAGAATAACATGGTCAGAGTTGAATTTTCATAAAGTCATTTTGACAGCAATGTAGAAGATGGATTTCAGGGAGTATGGGTAGGGACTAGAGGCCATAATATCAGTTTATCAGCTTGAAGATAAATTTCTGTTTCACTTGGCACATTTCAAGGAACCTCAAGCTCAATATGTTCAAATTTGTGATTTTCTTTCTACCTAGTACTCTTATGGCACTCTGTATCTCGGTTAAGAGAATCCTAAATCTTTCAAGCAAAAGGTATAATATAAATGATTCCTTCTACCATTCTCATGTCTTAGGTCAATTTGTCATCAAATACTAGAGGATCTGTCTCAGTGATGTCTTTAAATCCTGGTCTCTCCCCTCAGTCCTTATTTCCACTGCCTTTAGGTCAGACCCATATCCTCTCTTATAAAGCCTATTTCATCTGATCCTTTCATCATCTGATGCCTTTCATCTGATCACTCCTTTCTCCACTTTCTCCACCTATATTTCATTTTCCACATTCCCCAAAGCGTGTTGGTGGTTACCAAAGCCGATTTACAAAATAAATCTGATTATGTCATCTCACAGCTTCAAACGTCCCTTGGGTTTTTGTCCACAGGATTGGTTTTTTTTTGTCCACAGGATGTCCTGCCCTCCACAGTCTGACTGAATTTTACCCTACCAACCTCTTTAGCACCTGTTTGAAACATTTCTCAATCCCGTTACAGAATCTCTCACTCCCAGAGTACTGGAGGCTTTGCCATGGCTTCACGTCGTTTTGTGATCTGTTTCCCTGCCTGAAAAACCTATCTCCTTCTTTATCTGAAAGCTCCAACTATTTTTCTTAAAAGGTAGAAATTGTCACTTCCTCTTGGAAAAATCGCCTCACAGCCTATGGCAGAGCAATTAGTTCCATCCTCAGGGTGTTACGATCACATTTTGGTCTTACTTATATCATGGCACTTTCTTTGCTGTGCTATAATTTTTGTATTTTTGTGGGTGTTTCCACGAATTTTCAATTTTATTCTGAGGAGAGTCTAACCTATTACACAATACATTTTAGGCACTGAATTTATGATTCTTAAATAATTAGCCAAGAGTATAACTTTACTATAAGAATATTATGAAAGAGACAACTTACTCTTCATATAGCTAAGGTTCACAAATGCCATATTTTCTGTGAATAACTGAGGGAATGGTAAGCAATTTTTTTAAAAAATCAGGTTTATGTATATTGTGTGAAGAATTGTCAACTTTTAGTGGATTTGCTTTTAGTTTAAATTTCTCTTAATGTCAGCAGAGGACCTAATACTGTATACATAGTCACATAACTTATTTTGGAAGATATTTACAATTCACATGGTGTTTGAGAGAAATTCTGATCTTACACATTCATGAAGTTAATAAAATATTAGTGAAATTAAACTGCATGAAATGTTTAAAAGCCTAATATTATGTTGCTCTATTTTCAATTTCATTTTAAAAACAATAGAAATTAGCAAGTAAAATGTAGATACTAGAGTGAACTGAGATTTCAGAATGCCAGAGAAAAATCTAGATACCTAATGAAGACAAAAAACAAGTCCTTCTTAACTTTGAAGTAACATCTAAATTTGGGTGGCATTTTATGACTTCACACAGTCTGATTAAGAAGGGTCATTATGCTTTCAAGACATAATGTAGCATTGAAGTATGAATAATAACTTTTTTCTTATTTAAATGATGTTAGTTTACCAAATGTTTCCTGTCTTTACACCCATTATGCTACATTCCTAAAGACCTCTAGTAAATTTAGAAAACACTATCCCCAAAAGATACCTTAACAACAATATAAATATAGTCAAAGCACACGCAGAAGTTCAGTGTGTTCCAATGATGTCCTGCCTTTCATACTGAACTCTCTACTTTTCTGCAAACCCATGTATGCTGCGTACAGAGGACATGGTGTGTAATAAATTTAGCTTCCTATTCTTTATGTTTTTGTTTCTGCCTCTCTGTCTTACTAGAATATAAATTCTTTGAGAGCCATTTCTTTAACTTTTTTTCTATTTTTTTCACAAAGCCTAGTGCTTCGTATGAGGCCAATGTTCAAGAGACATAATTTGAATGAGCAAGTGAATGAATGAACAACTGTATACCCTGTCTAGAAACTGTTTTAGCTAGGAGAAAATAGGATAATTTTTTTACACTTATATTCTTTGCGGAGCTTTGAACTTATACAATTTGGGGGGGGGGCTCATTTAAGATATGTAATATACAATAATTAATATGAAATTGCTAAGGCCTCTCTCATTGCTGTGGAAGTGGTCCATGCAAATGAGGGTCTCTGAAGCCACAGCTTCATTCACCATCTGAGACTTTTGTTTAGTACTATAATAGTATACTATAATAATGGTCTTCTCTGTGGCTGGATTTGTAATCTGTTTTAGGTCACTTTTATCTGACTGACTCTCCTTAGGCTGGACAGAGACCAGAGAGTTGAGATCTCAGAGGAGACATGCCCTGAAGGAATTCTATTCCCATTAAATGCAAGAGGACTTGATTTGAAGAGTAATTTTTTTTTTTTAAAGCTGTGGTTTTCTTTTATTTTTGAAGATGTTGGGGGTAGGAGTTTATTAATTTATTTATTTATTTTTGCTGTGTTGGGTCTTCGTTTCTGTGTGAGGGCTTTCTCTAGTTGTGGCAAGCGGGGGCCACTATTCATCATGGTGCGCGGGCCTCTCACTGTCGTGGCCTCTCTTGTTGCGGAGCACAGGCTCCAGACGCGCAGGCTCAGTAGTTGTGGCTCACAGGCCTAGTTGCTCCACGGCATGTGGGATCCTCCCAGACCAGGGCTCGAACCCATGTCCCCTGCATTAGCAGGCAGATTCTCAACCACTGAGCCACCAGGGAATCCCTGAAGAGTAATTTTTAAACTGTGTGAGAACTAGCATCATTTTTAGGTAAATTCTTTTAGTTTTCTCATATAAGTTTAAAATTTGTTTAATTATTTAATAAAGATACATTGATTACTAAAATTAATGAGTCAGTTGCATTATGGATAATTACACAGATATATGAATAAAATGAGAGGGAAAGATAAATGCATAAATGTATGTACAGTTAGAGTGAGCGTGAGAAAGTTCAAATGTACATATATATATCCTATTAGCTCAGGGGGGAGACTTTTTTATTTTTTCCCCACCCTTACACAAAATGGGTTTCCCTCCATTTATTTTAGGGCAGAGCTGCTGATTTGAACTCTAAAGCCTGAGATTACATCTGGGAAATCTGGGTTTTGTCCAGATGGTTTCGTAGGAGGTCTGGACCGCCCATTCCCCATTCTTAATTCCTGCCTTGTTTATATCCAATTTAATGACTGTCTGGCCTCTGTTACTGGCAAAAGGGTGTTACAAATCCCAGTGGTCATTGGTGCAGGTTTTAGCCACAGCTACAGAGAGACGAGAGGAATGGAAAGGCTGGATTTGGCCGCCTCTCATGCTGTTTATATCCAAACTGTCTCATAAAGTCTGACAAGTACATAATGGTTACTTCTGTTCACGGCACGCCTGGCTGCTGACGCTGCATCACGCTGGTCTCAGGCTTCATGTTTGCAGGCTCCCTCAGACTTCAGTTCTCATGGATTTACTCATCCCTCGGTAAACCGGTTCCTCTCAGAGATTAGCATATTGGATTTAGTTCAGATTCGGTTTGCCAATTCTTGAGGAGCATGTTCTGACACAGCAAGTCTAAGTTAAATAAAAGGCTTAGTGGCCACTTCGGTCTAATAATTTTAGTGTAAATTGAGATATTTGCAAAAATATTTTACCATCATATATCTTCTCCAGATTTGTCCTTTCTTACTAGTAAAGATTTTTGGTGACAATAGGATGTGAAAGAGTTACTCTGAATTATCTATGCTTTCCAATGTGAAAATAATCCTGTATACAATCTTCAAATACTTATTCTGGTATCAGAGTAAAAAAATTTTCATAATTAAACATACATTTATTTTTCTAATTTTTTATCCACTGTTCTGAAGCAGTTTTCATAAGTCACTTGGCACTTAAAACTTGACCTGACCCTTTCTTTTTGTTGTTTTTCTGTTGTTGTTGTCTTTTGTTTGTTTCCACTGTTTGTTAATTCCATGTACACAGGAATGGTGCCTCATTCAGATTTGCATTTAAGGCGCTGACACAGAGTAAGTGTTAGGAATGAAAATGAATTATATCGAAGGTGCTAATGTGCTTTGGAGGTTTGGCTTCTTAATGGGAAAATGTTTCTCTTACTTTTATAAATCATTTGCAGATAGAATGGTGTAGTGAGAAGCATCCTAGATTTTCAATCAGAATTTAGCAAAGAAAGTACAAGATAAGCCTGGAATATTTGTAGTGTCAAAAAAGACTCAAAACTGATGGGAAGGGCCTCCCTGGTGGTGCAGTGGTTGAGAGTCCACCTGCCGATGCAGGGGACGCGGGTTTGTGTCCCGCTCCGGGAAGATCCCACATGCCGCGGAGCGGCTGGGCCCGTGATCCATGGCCACTAAGCCTGCGCGTCCGGAGCCTGTGCTCTGCAGCGGGAGAGGCCACAACGGTGAGAGGCCCGTGTACCGGAAAAAAAGAAAAAAAAACTGATGGGAAAACCCCCAGAAATCTGCTTGAACAGATTCTTGCTGTCCAAATGTGGAATAATTTGATGATCAAAATATAGTAATAATAATGGATTTAATCTATCCAATAGAATAGCAAATGGTAAGTCAATACAAATATAAAACAATGAATGGGTGTATTGAAAGTCTGATGAGGAATGGAATATTTATTGTTTCAAACTACCTCCTCGTAAAATATGTATTAATTTCAAAGGGGAATAGAAAAACTGAACAGTAGAAAGGCTTGGCTGACATTGTCTTAATCAAATAGTCAAAGTAAACATGATTAATAATGGGAGAGATTGAAATTGTGTGCCACTTTATAAGATGCACTGAGAAAACCACAACATTACTTCTATGATAGTACTGCCCCAAATCCATAACCTTAATCTAATCAAATGTATTTCAAATTGGTACACATTGTAAAAGTAATTAGCTTATGATCTTAAAGATGTCAAAGTCATGAAAGTCAAGTAAAGACTAAGGAAATATTCCAGACTGAAGGAAAATCAAGAGACATGACAATTAAATTCAACATGTAATTGTAAACTGGATTCTTTACCATACAAGCCATTATTCAAACAATTAAAGACACTTGAATGGGATCTGAGGCTTAAATGTTATAAATGTATGCATGTTAATCTCATGGTTTCAGTGGTGTGTTGTGGTTATAAAGGATAATGGCCTTGTTTGTAGGAAATATACACTAAAGTATTTGAGAGTGATGGGATGGCAACTTATCCTCAAAAATATTCTTTGAACTCTTCTTCCAAGATCAGTAGAGGTTAGTAACAGTTACCAATATTAAAAAAATTAAAAACTAAAAATTAATTTTAGGGTTATAAAAAGTTTGTGAGAAATTGAACTGTATCCTGTTTACAGTATTAACTTGCAAAGCAAAAAAATAAACAAATGAATAAAATAAAGTCTAAGCTCAACCTTAAAAATAATGGTATGAAATCAATAGTTTTTTTTTTTAATACCAAAGAAAACATTTTTAGAAAGTGGACATAATTTATCAGAGGGAACTACTGAATTAATTAGGATGCCCAAGGAATAATTAAATATAGAAAGCTGTAATACCATGCATAGCATTATCTCTTCAGTGTGACTGTCGCTTCTCATTCTCATAAATTTTTATTTTTGCTACTGTTTTTATATACTGGAATGTACTTTGTGGCACTTAAAGTACATATATTTTTCTGGAAAAGAATATTATGAAAGGCCCATAACATTTATGTTTATTGACCTCAGCAAAAATCTGGACTATAATTGGAAAATAAAAAATCCATCTGTTTCACTAGAGTGTAATAGACTTTGACTTCCAGACAGGGTAACTGAGTTGTGCTGGGTATCGATATACATTACTACCCGCTCATTTGTTCTCCATTTTTATTAGGTAATCCTTTCAAAACAGTCTCTCCAGTGTGAGTCGTAGGCATTCTGTAAAAACATGATCTACTTACTTAGTTGTGGACTACCACCTTTGTCTTTTAGTAAGACAATGGAAAATCTGTTACTCATTAGACATTAATATATTTTTTTTATTAAATCACGTAGGGCGAGCTCTAAAATTTTGTATTGGGCCTAATTATTGCGTCTAAGAGCTTGTATTGATTAAAATATTAAAGTATCAAATTGTTACTTTATCTTATTTGTTCTTAATGAACTTTTGGACTAGTTTTCAGCCTCTTATAAAAGAGAATATTTCATGTTTTAAGATACAGCAATAGCTTTATATAATCATTACTGATGATTATTAATGTGATCTAAGTTTAGCACACAGTTTTCAGAGATTATACTTTTAATCATTCATGAAGAGAGAAAAGATCCTAGAGAAGATCCTGATGATTAAAATGACCGAATCATGAAAAGATATGATGACTGTCTACCAAAGGACAGTCAGATTATCTATTTCCAAAGTTCATCCTGCCCATGCAGAGCCAAGAGAGAGTAACCTCTCCATAGGATATGAAGGCCAGAGATATAACAACAGGGAAGCATTGCCAGTAGCTACAGACATTGGGAGAAGGCCCACATCAAACTGAGTTCTCCCAGCATGCTGTACAAGTCGCTTGCCAGTAGACTGCTGATTATAAATGGACTCAATTATTCTCGACTGAACTAGTGGAAATGTTTTCTGCTAACAGTGCACATGGACACTGATTTAAACAAACCCATATTAAATGTACATGTTGGCAACTAAAACACTTGAAGTAATCAGGAATGTTTTCCAGTGTATTAATGATAATGTGAGTGTTTAATAAAACCCTTTATTCAAAGGCTACAAAAATGAAGGCAAATATTCTTTCCTTTATATTTTACAAAGGTCTAGCAACAAAAACTGATTATTTTTCCAAATATGACATACCAAATGATGTAGTGTTTATATAAGTGAGTGAGTCAGCTGTAACACAGCTGATGTTATTAGTTCTACCACTTCCAGAGTCTCTGCCCTGAATTGTTCATAAAGCCCTCTATTATTTTCTTTGCTTATAATCATCCCTAATTTTACATTTTTCCCATTTCTACGTTCAAGAGAAGTGCAACTTTACTTGACCCTCTATGTTTTCGTTTTTCAAGTTTAGTCTTTTACTCTTTCTTTGAAATGTTTAAATAATGGTGGAGAAAATAACTCAGGATGATCTGGAAAGTAGCTAATCTTTACTTATGTGACAGTCATATAACTGGGAACTTGATCCCTTCTCCCCATCTAGAAATATGACGACACACCACCCTACCAATCCATCACTAAAACTATCAGTCTGAAAGCTCCTGTAGAATAAGAAGGGAGAAAAAAGAAGCAAAGAAGAGGCTTAACAAGTCATATTCCACATTCAGAACCACAAGAGAAGCTTAGATTAAGAAGGTTAGAATTTAGAGATGATGCTAGCCCTTTGAACAGACTCAGGAATTTAGGTATTCCTGTTGCAGGCAAAGATAGTAATCTGGAAAGCATGATGGTAATAATTCAAACAAAAGTGAAACTTGGGGAGATCTAACAAGAAGTTATAATGAGTGCCTGGACCCTCAAGGTACTCAAGAAAGAGACTAAATTATTAGAAGTAGTGGGTAAAGATGCGGTTACAATAACAATTTTGAAATGCACTTTATAGACCTAAACTTAATGTAGGAAAAAATACCAACAGAGTTACTTACACTGGGTCACTTAAACTCTTAAACTGGGCATTTTAACATTGTCCCTGGGATAAGCTTCTCCCTGGGGTAGGAGAAATTCTCCTACCATGAATGAAATTGAGTCTAAATACACTCAGAGAAATGGAAGAGAGCCATAGAGACAAGGAAATATGTTGGTTATTGTAGGGTTAATATATTATTGCAAGATGTTTTCAGATCCTCTGAAAAGTGAAAGTTTAGATTTACCTCTTCTGATAATCAGATAAATCCATAGAATAAATTTCTACTTTAAGATTTATTCTTTCTGTGTTCTATCTGAATTTGGTAAATTCCAGTGTCTGTTTCCAAAAATAATACCACCTCTTCATTTTTTTCAAAATTCTCCTAGTATATCTGATGGATACCCAAATCATTCCTTTTTATACACAGTCTTCCTAAAAGTATGGTCTATAGTCTGAACTTTACTTCCTCAACACCTGTTTGAAATCTAATTGATATTACATAACTCTAGTAAAATCACTCATTGACTTCATCACCACCCAAATCCAGTGGGCACTTTCTTATTTCTCATCTTATTTAACCTTTCTGTAACATAATATGGAGCCCTCCTACCGCTTAAAATGCATGCTTCTTGTGGCATCAGGCTTCCAATTTTCTTCCTAGCCTTCTCCCATCTCCAGTCTTTCTGATCAGTCCTTCTCAGCCTTCTTTTCTAAATCTGTTTTTTGAATTTTCTTATCCTCTACAGTTTAATCTTGTATCGTCTTCTTTTTTATATTTCCTGTGTTTTTTCTTGATGATATCCTTTACTTGGTAGCTTAGTAACCCATTTGTTCACCAATGACTTTATCATTCTTATCACCTAATTTCCTATCACTGATCTCTCTACTGAGCTTATTAATGATTGAATTCCTAATTGCTAACTTGTATCTTTAGTAGGATATTAGATAGAAAACAAATACACAGGTCCTACATGGAATTCACTTTCTTTGGAAAACTTGTTCCTTCTCATCTTCTTATATTTCCCCTATGACTTAATGGCATCAATATATATTCAGTTCCATGGCAATTACTTCTAATTCCTTTCTTTTTCTGATGCTCTTCATGCAACAGTTAACATCTTGCAACTTTATCTAAATTATATCATAGTCCGGGTTTTTACCATTTCATAGATCTTTTCTGTTGTCCCTGAAACACAAATACTTCTACATTGGATGCTTTGTTTCTAAAATAGTTTAAATTCCTCTGTCCAATAGCGTAAACTGTATATCACAGGAACTGCAGTCTAATCAAAGTCACTTGTGTCTTATGGCCTAAATTGAAATGGCTACAATCCTCCATCTAATATACAAAAATTTTACCATTGTCCTGGGTCCACTTCCCCCCATTCTACCCCCTTACGTTTGAGAGTATTCAGAATGAAGTGTCTCATATGGATTCAGGAATAAGTCTGGCTTGGTCTTCTCTTTGTTGCTCCAAAACACAAGCTCTTCATAATAATAATACCTACTTTTCTAGGTATAGACACAATTTGATGCGATTGCTCTGTGCATTTGCCACGGGATGGGTGATAGAAAACTTCTAATTTCAACCGGGAAATGTGTAAATATCTTCTTCAAAATAGTGAGATGCTTTGATATCTTGGTGTTGAAGTGGCATGGCTTGTGTCCTAATTCTTCCAAAATTCTGAACATCAGCTTTATTTTTCTCATCAATAAATGATCAAATAACACAAAGATATACTCTTACACATGCTCCACTAAAACCAGTATGGCTAATTTTTTTTTCTTTATGATTTTCTCTGTTTTGTTTTGTTTTACCTTCCTCCTATTTAACAAGATAGGCAGCCCTGAGTTTCCTTTCTGCACATTATGTTTGTGGGATAATAGCTTATTATAATTTTAAATCTTAAGCCCACTGATGAGTTAAGTGAAGTTAAGTGAAGTGCTCCTAAAAGAAACATCAAGAGAAAAGGATGTGTGGAAACAATATTTGGAGAAACTCAGTAGGTGTGGGTGAAGAGTAGTATCTTTTCTCTAGATAAAAGAAAAAAACAAAATCTCCTTAGGTTATAGAGAAGCAATGAGAAAGATGCTTGTGGTTTTGCAGAAGAGGAGACCCTAGTCCAGCCTCTTGGCAGTGTGGCAGGCAGGGAGGCAGGGATATTCTGAAGGAAATAACTATGTAGTATTTCTGGACCCTGTGAAGCACTGCCTTGCTCCACTCATGAGAAGAATTCAATTCAAAGCAGTTGGAACTTGAAGGATTAAGCACACAGAGATGATGGGCATCTCAGTGGAAAACTTTGACCCACGGAAACTAAAGACCATGGTATGACCTGTTGATACCCTGAAGCAGAAACACAAGACCAGCCAGACACCCAGTAAGAATGGAGGTTACGCTTTCTGTCAGCAATAGATGGGGATTAAACCCACAGTTGCTACCAAAATTGAATCCTCATCCAGCAAAGTTAAAATGAAAGATGACTGAGTATCTTATCAAGACTCACTTATAAAGTGAGGACTTATCAGGGAGACTTATCAAGGAGGAAAAGCCACCTATTCTGTTATCATCCTATCTCTTGTTGCCCTGAGAGGTGTGGAATATGATATATTAGCATAGCATAGTAGTCAAGAGCATGGGCTCCAGAGACAGACTAATTGTCACAATCAGTGATTCCAATACTTCCCAGTGATGGACCTTGAAAAATAATGTAACCTGTCTCTTCCTCAGTTTCTTGATCTGGTATAAAAACTAATAATAATTTTACCTTTTTCATACAATGACTATGATAATTAAATGAGATCATAAGTATAAAAGACTGAGAAGAGCACATAACACAGACGGAACACTCAATATGGCAGTATTATTATCCCACCACTGCCATCCCAGGTGAACAAGCTGAATAATTTACTCTGTGAACGGTCTCAACTTTCCAACCCAGGTGATGCTGTGCATGTAGGATATGTTTTCCTAAGTAACCCATTTAGTTCAGGAATATAGATTCCACCTTCAGTTTAAGGGTTGGGGTAGGAGCAAAAAATATTCATTTTTGTTTTAAGAAAGCATGGATTTTAGAGGGCGGATGAGTTGTCAAAATAATATTTTGAGATTTTTAAATTCATGTACTATCCCCCCACCAGTAGGTTTCTCCCTATCTCTTTTCCCATTCAAACAGAGAGCAGGCACACTAACTACTTCCTTGCCCAAAAGACATTGTATGATGTGTTGCCAATTTCCAAAATTAATGATCTAAGTAGTAAATCACTGTAGATATTTCTGAGAGAAAACACAAAAGAAGATTATTTAAAGCTAGTGTCTGCTAGAGAAATCGGGCTGTGAGTGGAGCTTCCCAACTCCACATGGAAGGAAGTTTCCCCAAGCTGGGAGGTATACAAGACAGAGAGATCTCAGGGACCAAAAAAAGGCCAAGCTAGGCTCCAATCAACTCCAATCACAAAGGAGTTTGCAAGACCCTAGAGGGAAATGGTTTTACGGTGCAGCTAGACAAAATGGGTTCATCATAGAATGTAACACTCACCGCTTCAGTGAGGTAACAAGGCCCTGGGAGAAAATGGTTTTATGTTATGGTTATACAGAAGGGACTATTGAGTAAAGACTTCTGGTCCCTGAGGTGACCCAAAAGTGTAAGGCAGTCACCACCCTGAAGAAGGTCTGTGGACAAGGATAGTTGGCATCTCTAAAAACTTATGAAAACCAATGACCAAAGACTAGGGACACTATCCTATCTGTACCTCCTCTGATACGCAGATGGACTCCTCCCTCCCACTCCAGATGTGACCCTGGAAATTAACAGTGAGGAGGACCCCAGAAATAAAACACAGTGTTGTGGGGAGGGAGCTCATCAAGAAGACTGGAGTTTAGCTTTCTGACAATCCCAGAGCTAGGAGCCTGACATGAATTTGATTTACACAAATAAAAGAAAATTTTAGACTGAGATTCAAACTACTTTAAAAAAACCACAGGTGGACCTTAATCCATATTTACAAACAAATATCTCAGAGAAAAATCTCTCTCTTCCACATAGACTACACCTCGTATTTTTTAGTATAATGCACCTTTGATCTACATAGTCTCAAACAACTGCATTTTAATATTTATTTATTTATTTGGCCACGTTGGGTCTTCATTGCAGCACGTGGGCTTCTCTCTAGTTGTGGCATGCAGGTTTTCTCTTCTCTAGTTGTGGTGCAGGTTCCAGAGTGCATGGGCTCTGTAGTTTGTGGCACACAGGCTCTCTAGTTAAGGCGTGCGAGTAGTTGTTGGCGCATGGGCTTAGTTGCCCCACAGCATGTGGGATCTTAGTTCCCCAACCAGGGATTGAACCCACGTCCCCTGCATTGGAAGGTGGATTCTCTACCACTGGACCACCAGGGAAGTCCCTCAAACAACTGCATATTAGTTTGTGGTTTTTCCTTCTCATTTGCAGAAGTAATGGCCTGATTAATTGATTTTACCAGAAAGAAATAATTTGTTGTAAGAGTGTGGACAAGTCTCCTCCTTCAACAAAACTAAACCAAAACCTCCTCATAGCTTCAAAAAGAAGTATTTCAACTTCTACTTTTCTCATTACATTTTCATACATGGGTCAAGATTCCATGAAACTCAGCCTCCAAAAGTAGGTTTTCTTAAGTGTGAGGCTTAGGAATGGATGCCCAGTCCCCAAATGATGGCAACAGAATGGCTTCTTGCCCCTTTCACAGCTCTTCTTCTGGTCCGTGATCAGATACATTAGTAGGCTCTGCCAAGTCATTCACAAGAATGCTCCATCCCACTTTTCCCTACCAATGTCACCTCTCTAAGCTTCTTCTTCACATCCCAACCATGCTAAACATATTCAAACATATCTTCAGAAGTCCTATCTCCTTTCTCTACACCTTTCTACTGCTGTACCTCCTGCTGTCTTCCCCATTTCCCACACCCACCACCATTGTTCTCTATCAGTAGGACCTCTCTTCATTCTCTAAGAACCTACCCAAGACTTTACTTCCTCAGGCAAAAAGTGCTGCCTTGTCTTCTGAACTTCCATAAAACTTTCCAATGTCTGCATTATAACACTTACTACAGTGACTATATTATTTCTGTGTCCCTCTCTTCTTAATAAACTACACGCTTCTCAAGAAAAGAGGCAGGGTTTATTTTTCTTTAAATCTTCAAAGCTTGCATAGTGCTTAGCATAGATAGGAGCTCAGTATTGATGAATGAATGGCTGCATGAACTAGTACAAACTTTATAAGCCACTTCCAATTATTATTCTAAAGCACTTGCATTAGCTCAAGGTTTTATGTATTTTAAAACTCCATGAGAAGAGAGTTATCATGCATGCATTTAAAGAAAGGATATACATTTTTTGTAGTTTCAGTGAAATACCTTTCATAAAAGGCACTAAGTATTTTATCGCATAGGGTACATAAATGTTGTTCTGTCCACCTTTTGACTAAAACACAACATAAAAATGAAGCATCGATAATTGATAATAGGGGATTACAAGGTAGGACTACCCCTAGTGATATGGGAATATTTCTTTGAGGGTCTGATAGGTAATCTGACATTTTTAGAATGGAAAAAAAAAGTGTTGGGAGAGGTCTGCCACCCCTGGAAATTACCTGCAGGACTGGCTTCATTTGTATCATAATTAAAATATCTAGCGGTTCTGAGAAGACAATTATAGCATTTAAGCAGTTTCTCCTCTATACTCTTCTTGAAGATATCTTTACAATTGTACCTCATTCCCTGAAAAAGTGTCCTCTATAATAATAAGAAATGGGAAGAGAATATTTTATGTTATATATATTTTTTAGGTTACTGATGTAAAGTTGGTTAACTCAAATGACTAGCAGAGGGCATGGCTTGTATTGTTTAGATTACATTAACATTGCCAACTTCAATGAATCAGAAAAAATATATATGTGAAAAAGAAAAGAAAATGAGAAGACTGAAGTTTAATTTCTATCTCTAAAATCTAGAAGGAGAAATATATTAAAAACAAAATAAAGCATGCTGACTTAAGACAATGGAAAAAGAGATGACTATTCCTCACGTAAGAGAGTAGACAGATGCTCTAGAGAGTCAGCTTTGCTTTCTGGATATCAGGAAAAAATGTTTTATAAAATCTGGACTTCCTAAGCTCTAATGAAGGATGATTTAGAAGGTGAAGCCAACCCGAGTCATCTTCCAACTTCACAGTTCAAGAGCTGCCAATGTTTATGGTTAATGAGGTGGACTTGGAGCCATGCCCTTAATCACCTTGACCCTGTGAAATCCTGTTTCTTAAACATTTTAAACCCATGACCCTCTAAAGCTTTCTTGTTCTGTGCATTTACAATAGCCAAGAAAACCCTCTCTTGTTTTTCTTTATGTACTTTGAATTGTAAAAACTAACATGTGTCATAGACACTTTTTCAATATATTGGGCTTATTGGTGATTTTGACATGTGTTTTTAGTGTAGGATTTGCACCATGTGTCAGCTCTCCTTATTGCAAGTGGGTTTAAAATATGAGAGCTCTACAACTTGTAGGTTAGGGTAGTCTATATGAGCTGGCATGTTTTTATATGTTCTTTATGAGTGTTATTGAAGGAATTCAGTAACAAAACATACAGAAGGCAGGAGGGAAAGTTTTAAACTTATCTTCATATTTAATTTTGTCTATAACTTATACATTCATTATATATATTTTCAAGTACATTTCACTGAAATTTTTAAAAAGCAAACATTATTTTTGTAGGCTTATCTGTAGTAGGAGAGAGTGCCTCAACTGTGAAACAGAGCCATAATTTCAATTTTTCAGTTCAGTGGATTTACAGAAGTGCTTTTTTTTTTCACCCAGAATGTGGTACTATCAAAAATAGGACTGAGTGTGGTACAAATTAGTTACTCTATCATTATTAGGAAAGTATATGAAATTGAAGACAAGAAAATTTAATTTGTATACTTGGAAATAGCAGAGAATAAACATTTTTCTTTTCAGTATACTCTAGATTTTGGCTTATATGCCATTACAATGTTCATTGGGTTATATAACACTTGTATTTAAAAATATAACCAATTTAAATGAGACACATCCAATGAGGGGGTCTGGTTACAATTTTAAAAATTAAATTAGATTTACTGAGTGCTTCACAAACTTTCTGAACATGACTGGGCCAATTTTATTTATTTATTTATTTATTTAATTTTGGCTGTGTTGGGTCTTCGTTGCTGCGTGCGGGCTTTCTCTAGTTGAGGTGAGCAGGGGCTGCTCTTCGTTGTGGTGCGTGGGCTTCTCATTGCGGTGGCTTCTCTTGTTGCGGAGCACGGGATCTAGGAGTGCGGGCTTCAGTAGTTGTAGTATGTGGGCTCAGTAGTTGTGGCGTATGGGCTTAGTTGCTCTGCGGCATGTGGGATCTTCCTGGACCAGGGCTCGAACCCATGTCCCCTGTATTGGGAGGCAGATTCTTAACCACTGTGCCACTAGGAAAGCCCAGACTGGGCCAATTTTGAGAAGACCTGCACCGATTGATTATTTGAGGTAGAAACCACATAACTTCATGGTTTCAAATGGATTCAACTGGAAAAGAGACACAGCCCAGCGATTCTACAGATGTTTAGTTTTGCAACTGAGAGTAATAGCCATAAATTAAGGTAATTCTTAAGTAAAACAGAAAAAAAGAAACAAAAAAGATTTAATCCCAACCTACATCAAATTTTGTACATTGAAAAGATAGGAAATTTGATTTTAATTTGTTTCTACATTGGCATTAAATAGAATCATCTGATCAAACTCCGCAGGTATTTGAGGATTCACACTCTGAAAGTATACATTTTGCTACCATTCAACGTATGCTAGATTCAGGCAATTCCTAGATATATAACTGCACTTTTTAAAAAAGGTATAGTTATAGTATAGTATAGTATAGAGTATAAAATTAGAGTATAGTTGATTTACAATGTTGTGTTAGTTTTGGGTGTACAGCAAAGTGAATCAGTTATACATATATCCACTCTTTTTTAGATTCTTTTCCCATATAGGCCATTATAGAGTATTGAATAGAGTTCTCTGTATAATTGTACTTTAAATAGTACCAAAACACCTATTGTATCATTTTACCTTATATTGAGTACTTGGCCTGACACATCTCAGGGACCAGGAAATATCTTCTGATCTTTCTTAGGACAAGATTTCACAGTATGTAGAAGTATCTGGAGAATTATTAAAATACAGATTTCTTCAATCTACCCTCAATGATTCTGATTCAATACTTCTGGGGAAAAACAGTGGAATTTGCATTTTCAACTGCTAAACCAGACATTCTGATGGAGGTGATTTTTTAAAACACATTTTGAGAAACTCAGTCTTTAGGGGAGTTCTAGGCACCTTATGCTCACAGCTAATATAAGAACCATATATAGTCCACTGTGAATGGTACTGAGTGTAGTGCAATAATGAAATGGTTACTTTGTAAAAATTCAAATCTCTAGCAAAAGATATTGTCTAATTTCTGCTTTTAAAAAACAATTTTGTCTTCCTGTGGAAAAACTATTTGTAGGATTGAGCTCAAGATTGAAAAATTACAGTTTTATCATAGCTTTAGGCTAAGGTTAAGAATATTATATAGTAGAAGTAAACTTGTCTCAGTGTTCCTTTTGTTTTGGCTGCACTGGATCTTAGTTGTGGCACTTGGGATCTCCTGTGTGGCATGCAGGATCTTTAGTTGTGGAATGAGAACACTTAGTTGTGGCATGTGGGATCTAGTTCCCTGACCAGGGATTGAACCTGGGCCCCCTGCATTGGGAGTGTGGAGTCTTAGCCACTGGACAACAAGGGTAGACCCTCAATGTTTCTGAATGCCGTTTTTTTCCAAACCATTCACCCTGCTTTCATATATCTAGTCCTTTCATATATCTTAGTCCTTTGTCTAATTGCCTTTGCTATCAATTCAGCTCTTCAGGGGGTAATATTTCAAGCATTTAACAGCTAATAAGGCCAGGGCAACTGTCAGTCATACAGACTCTAGAACCAGACAGAATGGATGGAATCTATTAAAACTTAGTCAGGAACAGAAGAGCTGTCCTGGTGTCTGCCAGCTGGATTTAAGCCCTTTGGTATCCTAACTATGCTCCTTCACCTAAGCTTGAGAGGCTTTTCGTTCTTGTTCTTGTTTAGTTTCCTGTGAATCAATATTTTTGTTTCTTTGTCAAAATGAATTTCACTTATGAATTACACTATTTCCATAAATAGTTCTTTGATAGATATATTCTTAGAATAAACAAACAAAATAAACCTTAACTTAAGGAAGGTGCTCTACTTATCAAAATTTTTAGTGCTGTGGTCTGCTAATTGGAAGATATGTTAGTATAGATAATATTGTTAGGTTTTCCTCTAGGAATTATTTATTTACTGAAAAATATTATTATGCCCATTTTATGCCAGAAACTGTATTAGAGATGTAAATGTAACTATCAACAATTTTGTATGAATAATTTTGTATAAATAAAAATTTTTATAAAGAAAACCTATCTTTACCTATTTGACTTGACTTATGTGAGCAGGTATCAGTTTGTGGGCTGGGGGAAAGGAATGAAAGAAAAGTTTTATCTCCATGTGCACCAGCTACTACAGAGACAAAGGAAGTCAAGAAAATATTTAATTTCAAGTATAAGTATGCTTAGAGTAGAAGATGTGCCCAGGTCTCCCCTTATACCCCACCTATAGCCTACATATTAGCTATCCAATCTTATGGCATGGTGAGCTTTAAAGACTAAGTACCTCCTTTAGAGGAAAGAGGTGCCAACCCTCTTTCCCCTAAAAGATGCAGTGTAAAATCCTAATGTCTCAGTGGGTAGAAAATATAGCCATTCAAAATAGAACATGATGGTATGTGAAACTCAATGTTTATTTGTAAAATATAAGTCATAGTTCTTTTTGCTCTTTTAAATGGCAAATATTTTCTATATTTTCTCAGGATAAAAAACAAAACCAATGAATGATAATCTCTTTTCATCCTCTATGGAGTTATCTATTATATCAGAATGTGCTTTTAACCTGCAGACGTCATATTCACACAATGATGAACAAATTTAAAAGCTGTGATGAAACAAAACAAGGGACTCTCCTGCCTGCCATGGAATAAGGAGGGAGGAGAAAGTATGGTCATCGGGAAGGTGTACTGGGAATTAACCAGATCTAGAAATTATCTCTGTGCCTCTCTTCTATCATCAATCATCATTCATTTATATAAGAATTTCTGACAGTTAAAAATATTAGTTTTCTTTACAGGAGATTTTTATTAATAATCATTAATGGTGAGAAAAAATTAGGGGCAATGAGAATAAATGTTGAATAAATTATGGTAGAATGAATAACGCTCACATTTGTTTATCTTTATAGCTCTAGAAATAATT
>NW_020173215.1:4521065-4546038 GCF_003031525.2 Neophocaena asiaeorientalis asiaeorientalis
AAGATAATCAAGGTAGAAATGTTTGAAAATTTTAGGAAATATTTCACAAATTCTAAGTAAAATGTAAAACGTAGAAGATGGGCATGGCTTTCTTGAGCTTCAGAAGTCAGTTGGTATAGAGTTTGTACCCGAAAATGTATAGCTCAACTATTTTTTTAAAATGCCTTCTCTTTCATAAATCCAAACTAGCATCTGCTGCAAAATAAGTCTGTGACCTACTGAGATTTTAAATCATCCATAGGTTGAAATAACAGTAATAATTTTCTAGGTGAGGGGATTTCTCTAACCAAGAGGAGTAACTGCCTTTGCTGCATTAATGGTAGATATACTGACTTGTTTGCTACCAAGTAATATGTAGTTAATACTTGGAGGAGAAAGATATATTGAAATTGGAGTTAATTTTAAATGATAATCAATAAGGAAAATTGCTGATTTTTATGAGGCTAAAAACATTAAATTAATTAAATTATTATCTTGTGGGTTGAAGTACACAGGCACATAACTAAGGTAAACACTTTATCACTTAGATGTTTAAATTAGTATAAGACAATTTTAATAAGAGCTAATATCTGATATACTCATACCTATAAATTTTCAAATGTAGTTCTGTCTATTCTGCCTGAGCAAACACTAGTATTTTTTAGCACTTTAAATATTTTATGTCAGGTACCAGTACTACTTTTCCCAGTAAAGTGTTATTTATGGTTAGTATTACAATAAATCTGTCACTAGTATGAGAAAGAAATTCAATTTTCATACAAAAAAAATATATTTTTTAAAGAATAACTGCAGAGCTGCCTGATTTGATCCAATATTTTTCCTTCAGGTTCTTTAGCACTCTTCCTCCCTCATCCCCCCAGTTCCCACCTGACACACACATAAGTTGAGCCATTTTCTTCCTGATGTTGGGTGGTCTGACTCACTAACAAGCTTCTTCAGCACACTTAGAGATTTTAATACTAGATAAATGACATTGATATCTGCTAATTAAACTACTGTGGGATTTGATAGACCCAGAGATCTTTTATTATATTACTTTATCGATTCTGAGGAAGCCCGTTGTTTCAGTTTTCGGTTAAGGTTTTTTCATTTTAAAGACATCTAACTATATAAGATTTATATTTAAATTAAAAGTTCCTTTCTTAAATTTATATTAAAAGAACAAGTTTTTAAATTTTCAGGATTATGTTCTTTGTGCATTTATATCATTAATAGCCTGTATTCTGGAACCAGACTGACTGGATTTGTATCCCAGCTCTATCACTTTTTATCTGTGTGATCCTGGGAAAATTACTTACATTCTTATGCCTTGGTTTCTTCACTTGTGAAAATGGGGATAATAGTAACTTGCCATATTAGGCTATTAAAACATTTTGAGGGGTTAATTAGTTAAAATATGTGATGATTTTAGAAGAGTGCCTGGCATACAATTATTATTTTTAACAATAATATTAAAATATTGTGTAAGAGTAGAATAGTGTAGTAGTATTGCTCACCTTATTTCTGTTCAAAAGTAAAACTTTAAAACCTTAATGCCATCTTTGAATTCACAATAAGGAAAAAAGAGAAAAGATTGATATTTAGTATTTGTCACTATAAAGTCAATTTTTATCATTTTAGTTACAAATTTAATACAAAATTGGTAGAATCGACTTAGAATGACTTTATAGAACATGAAATATTAAATCACACATTTCAGAAATATTTATATTTCCTTACGGCAGTAAAATATTGGCATATGAAAAAGCATGTGTGAAGTCATTATCAGTGTGAATGAGAAGGCCTAGTTTTGATTTTATAAAGAACAAAACAAACTAAAAGTTCATGGTTCAACTTAGTATCCATAGATTTAAATACTGTCTTGTGATTATAAGATGTCATCTTTTAGGAGTTGAGTAGTTTTAAAATGTGTAATCTAAGACTTTGTCTATGGCTTTATAGACCCAGGGAGCCGCTTATCAAATCCAGAAAGCTCAGCGGCCTATAGGGCAGTTCCGTGGAAATTTCTTATGAAAATAAATCAGAAACCCATAGGAAAGAAGCACTAGAGGTCATTCAATCTAACTTTTTGACTGTCCACACATGTACATTTAGATTATATCCAACCTGAAGCACTTATTGCATAACATGGTTTATTAAAGACATTAAATTTCCCTTCCATGTTCAAGTATAACTTATTCATTTCAGTTGCCCCTACAAAGAATGTGTGGAGTACCAACATCAATGCATATGGAAAAAAATGTGTCATTTTGACTCAGTGGAATTCATTTTGATATGCAGGTTTTTCTTAATACAAGTGAAAACTTTTCAAACTCACTCCCAAGTCAATAATACTATATAATATGATATTATAGATCAGACAATGTCACAGCAGTTTTGCAAACCTTACAACAACCCTATAATTGTTATTTCCTTCATTTAACAGATTATAACATTGAGGATCAAAAAGGTAAGTGATATGACTACATCCATATAACAGATTAATGATGGGAATAGTGACTTGAGCAAAAACATCTTGGATCTACAACTCAAGTTCTTATTTAGCACTATGCTACCTTTTGCAAATTACACTCCAAGTAAACTCTCAAGATGTGTTTCTAAAATTACACTTAGATGCATGCTATAAGACTTCTTCATCTCCAGTTAAATGTTAAAATTTCGCAAATTTCATCTTTTTCTTTTAGATATTAAAAAATACTCCTTTTCCTCTACCTTATAGCTTAATGTAGTAATAATACTTATGTATTAAGTGTGTACTACAAGCCAAGTATTATGATCAATTCTTTCAAAGATTATTATGCTTAATCTTTGTAACAGCATGGTCAAGTATTATTATCTCAATTTAAAAGATGAATAAAATATGGTTTAGGATATTTAAGTTAATTGTACAATTGTTGAATGGTAAGAGATGTATTGAATCCTGTTAGTCAACTCCAGATTCCATGTTCTCAAACATTCTCTTAAACATCTGGAAAAATAAAAATGGAAAGGAAGATGAACAAGGAAAAAACGTGATGGGGTAGTCTATAGACAAGTGCATGAAGCTAGAAGGCTAAAATATATATTTAAAAATATATTTTCAAGTAGCTCCCAAGGATCATAAATAAGATAGAAGAAATTTTTTTCAAATAATATAACAGTGTAAAAAAAATTTAAGTTGCATAACTAACTAAACTAAAAATAGAAAACAAGGGAGGAAAACTGCGATATCGGAAACTCTTAATAGAAGTAATAACAGTTTAGAGATTAAGACACAAGATGGGACAATATGGGAACAAAACGAGCAGAGAGCTTAATGGGAACACACATTTTTTACATGAAAGTAACAAAGATTCTGGAAGACCCCAAGGCTGCCATGAGGAGAGTCTGGAGCAATCCAAGACACAAAGGAAGAAAAGAAAAAGAGAGAACATGTCAGTGGTTTCATATTTCTTTTGGCAACAAGAAGCTTCAGAATTACATCTGTTTTTCCGTTTCCCTTTACTTCTAGTTCTGCTGGATTTAAACTCCAAATGACCAGTAAATTCTACCCTATACCTTGGTAATCCTGCATAAAACACAGAAAAGTGGATTATTGATTAAAAATATGATTATTTGAAAATAAAGTCATTATATCCTCTTCTCCAAATTTGAGAAATTGTGTTGTTAAGATTTCAACATTTGGAGTCGTACAATTCATCACCTTTTCTCATTTGAAATAGGTGAAGGAGAAATGGAGATAGAGGAGCCAAAGGCAACAACATTGACTTCAATGCAAGTAACATTTCAGCTGAAATTGCTTATTTTCTATGTGTGTTTATATTTCCACCTGGGAGTCTTAGGCGATAAAATTGGCAAGTAGAACTATGACTTCTAGAGAAAATCCTGGAGCCCTACTTCACAACACAAAATGGGCACTGGGACAATAACACCCGTATTTCAGTCTTTATATGAATATCTTTGGGTCAGGAAATAGTATTTTTGGCCACAGCCTTTTCATCATTCTCTTAGATGGCTGTGAAAATCTTGTGCAGAGAATGTATACTCCAGAAGTCAAAATAAATTAGAAAGATCTTCCTTCATGAACTTCATTTATTTAATGCAACTGGTGCTCACTACCTCTGTGACTTTGGGCAAGTCACTTTCCATGGTCCTCTCTATTTTCATTCTATAGAGGTATTGTTTAATGCAAGATAATTTATAAGTTTGCTTTAAGTTTTGGTTATTACACTTACTTATAATAACATGACTGAAATGAATTATCAGGCAACAGACATTAAGTACATTTTTAATAACTGTACTGTGTAAAGGATAGATGGGCTTCAACCATTTAATAACTAGGTGTATGTCAGTTATGTGTTAAATATTTGATTACATTCTTAACATGGCAACCAAAAGAGCAAGTTATTAAGGATATGCTTGTATTTCTGTTACTGAATTCAGGATACCTCCAATATTGGTTTCACACTTGGGTAAAGGATTTGGAGACCCAAGTGTTGCTCCCCTTTCTCTTTGCTTTCGTTGTAACTGCTGCCTCAGAGGATAAAGGGGCATGATGCTTACCACATTTAAATGTTTAATGGCACTCTGGAGTTTCCTTGTAATTTACACTTTAGAAAGCATAGCACTCTTATAAATTTTAGAACTTACAAGTGTTCCTTCCCCACAGGAGCCACTAATCTCACAGGAAGAGAATGGGGAGGGGCTGGAATCTCACACAGTTTAGAGATTTATTACAAGTCTGTGGTGAAGTTTGGTATGTAAATTGCTGGGAAACCCAAGAGTATATTTAAATACTTAAAGCTAAGGGACACCTAGGTCCTTCCTCCTATTTGAAACTAATTAGATCGATTGGGAGTTTTAGAAGGGAGTAGGAAGATGCCTGGCATGATCCTAAAATTTCAGCCCTCTGCCAAAAAGAAGAGGAGAGTTCATTGAGCTGCCCAAGTCCCATTTTGTATCAAGCATTTAAGTTAAAGAGTCAGAAGATTCTCAGAGCAGGTAGAACTTCTAACTTATATGGAAGATTAATAAGAACAAGGGCCTTGCTTCTAGAATTCAAAAATCTTCAATATTTAAGTGACGTGATTGTGGTTTCCATAACACAGCAGAGGGCTTTAAGATCCTCCATTTTTATTTCCTGTTGACTGAGAATATCCTATTGGACATTTCAAAGTAGCCTCCTCCCCTCTTAACCTAGTGGAAACAGAATGCTGCCAGAGGGTCATTTTGACACATAACCCAATCAGAATCACTGCATCAATGACCTCAGACAAAGGTTTCAGCTCCACAGTATTGTACTGCCCAGCAATTAAAAGCATTTGGAAGCAAAAAGCCCTAGGTTTGAATCTCACCTTTGTCACTTAAGAGCTATGTGATCTGTGCAAATTATTCTGTTTCCTCATCTATAAAATCTAAATGATAATAGCATCACCTATTGCTGAGGTTTGTTGTCTCAAATAAATTAGAACAAATAAAGCACTTATCATTGTGCCTATCTCCAAGTTACTGTTCAATGAATGCAGATATTGCTATTTTGTATTTGTTTTTAATGACATTTTAAACATCTCTATCAATATTATTCATAATTCTAGTTTAAAAAAAAATAAACCATACTGAAAAATGGCAGTCCTCTGTTTATACCTTCCTTATCCTTGATTCACCCTCCTTGAATACTTTCGTTGTTTCTTCTGATATGTCACTTCTGACTTCTAAATAATGTGCTTGTGTTTCTGTTTCTTGATTTGTCTATTTTTCTATTACCTGTTTTTAATCCTATAATTTACCCTATGATCTGTAGTTTCTAGTTCTCCCATCCCAGATTTTCTGTGATTTTGTACCCTGAATTGGCTTGCTTCTCATTGGTATAATTCATTGCATATATTATATTGATACTCTCTTATTTTCTATTTTTTTCATTTATATATATTTGTATATATTTACTGTCATTTTACTGGGGTCATGAGGTGCAGGAAACAGTGCCTGTGTTCAATCCCACCATGTTTAACTAAGAATAACTTTATTGATATTATTCATCATTCTTCTCTAATAACTTTCTTACTTCCACTGATAGTTAATGGCATATATGTTTCAGGACCTCATAAAAAATGGCATTCTGTATATTGACGTCACTAAGACAAGTTATATTTGTGACTATTCTGTGCTCCACACTTCTACTTTTTTAACCATTCTTTTTCACAAGTTTTAAAAAATGCTTTCTTTACTTTCTATAGTAGGTTGAATAGTGTCACACCTCTCTCCCTCAATTCATATATACAGGAAGCTCAGAATATGACTTTATTTAGAAATAGGGTCTTTACAGATGTAATTAAGGTAAGGATAGAGATGAAAGCACACTGGATTAGGGTGAGTCCTAAGTCCAGAGAGAGTGTCCTTATAAGAGACAGAAAAGGACACACAGAGGACACAAGGAAGAAGGAAAAGTGAAGACTGAGGCAGAGATTGGAATTATGCTACTATAACCCAAAGAAGCCTGGCTAGAGCCACAAGGAGCTGAGAAAGGAAGGAAAAGATTCTCTCCTAGAGCTTTCAGAGGAAGTGTGGCCCTGCTGACACCTTGATTTTGGACTTGTGGCCTTCAGAACTGTGAGAGAATAAATTTCTGTTTTTATAAGCTGCCAAGTTTGTCACAATTTGTTATGGCAGCTCTAAGAAAGTAAAATGCTCTCCAATCTACAAAAATAGCATTAGTTCAAATACTACTTATCTCTCATTTGAACATTTCAACCTTCTCTCCACTAAATTTTCCTCTCCTGTGAATTGTCTGCGCTGTTTCCAATGACACCAGTCCTTTGTTATCTATCTTTTCTCTTTCATTTTGACCAGGCTAACCACATTTATGGTGGCCTCCTCTTTTGCTAGAGGACACTTAAAGTTGCCTTAGACTAAGACACTTATTCAAAATTACTCTGGGTCTGGATTACCTCTCCTTTGAATTAACTGTCTTTTTTCCACTAATTATACATCTCTTGAAATTCTTTGATGTGTCAAGAAGTTGACCCAAATTACTAATGAGAGGAGATGGTATATATCCAGTCTAAACATGAACTGTTTATCATATCATAAAGTTATATCTGGCTTACTTTTACACATAAGACAAATACTTGTATATATTTCCATGTTAATGTCTCAAGTTACTTTATATTTTAGATTATTAGTGTTACAATATCCATATTGTAAATAGCTAGAGTAAAATTATCAACTTCACATTTTAAATTCTTTCTAATGACTTAATAATAAATCATATCATGACTTGTTTTACAGACGCTAATAAAGAAAATGTTGGAAAAGTACATGTAATTTTTCAGATAAATCTCAGTTTTTTTGTTTGCGACAGCACAGAACATAGCTAATAGTACTAGAATAATTAAAGTAAGCAATTATAAATCACTTTAACAATAAAAGTGCCACACAAATGTTCAGAAGTAACTCTTCTCTCTGGATACAATAAACTAATATATGTTTCATAACTTTAGTGAAACAAAGAGATATTTTATGTTACTAATGAGGTTTATACTAGATTATTTGTTAATGGGTAGAGCTAGAAATAACTAGAATCACATTCTTTAATTTTTTAATTCATTTCAGTGGAAGAGTAAGAATTCCCAGATGTTGTTTGTGATGCTATTAAAACAGTAAGATATGATGAGTTTTTGTAGAAGTGAGATTTTTAATAGAGCAAAATACTTTATATTACACAAAAACAATGATTCTCATAATTTTTGTATTATATGGGCTTTAAACTTATTTTGTTGAAAAATTATTTATGTTTTTAAAATTAAATTGGTGGGACTTCCCTGGTGGCGCAGTGGTTAAGAATCCACCTGCCAATGCAGGGGACACTGGCTCGAGCCCTGGTCTGGGAAGATCCCACGTGCTGCGGAGCAACTAAGCATGCGCCGCAACTACTGAGCCTGCACTCTAGAACCCACGAGCTGTAGCTACTGAAGCCCATGTGACACAATTACTGAAGCCCGCGGACCTAGAGCCCGTGCTCCACAACAAGAGAAGCCACCGCAAT
The DNA here is from genome assembly GCF_003031525.2 of Neophocaena asiaeorientalis asiaeorientalis. Lineage (NCBI taxonomy): Eukaryota > Metazoa > Chordata > Mammalia > Artiodactyla > Phocoenidae > Neophocaena > Neophocaena asiaeorientalis. The sequence goes on from NW_020173215.1 coordinate 4,529,086, forward strand.
GAGAAGCCTGGGTACCGCAATGAAGAGTAGCCCCTGCTTGCTGCAACTAGAGAAAGCCTGCATGCAGCAACAAAGACCCAACGCAGCCAAAAATAAATAAATAAATACATTTATAAAATTAAATTGGTAATTAGTTGGTAGTTTTTTTTGACCCCCAGTGTCCAAATCAAACAATATAAATAAATCAGAAATCTCACATTTATACATATTTTACTGATAAATTCAGTCCAAAATTCTGGAATCCATCCAGTTGTGGGAATTCTAGAATGCACCATTTAACAATTGAGCATATTGTACTTAAAAGAAGATAGGCAGAAATGTTTAAAATCTAATTAAGGTGTTTTAAAAGTGTAAGCTTTTGACATGTTCCTGAATTACAACTGATTCATTACATATGTAAGCATACTGGATGTCTATACCTTTAAAGTGTTTAAGAATATAGAAGTACATTCCAGGAAATAACATTTCTGGAGAAAGAAGATATTTCATTGCTTAAATTTATCTAGGGAGAAAATTCTGATCAGGCTGGTGAACTATGTCTATTATGAAATGAGCCAAATTTTTAGATCTGAACTGCCATGACAGATTAATTCTGTCATTATTTCATATCTAATATTTTCAATATGTCTCTTACTACAAGTAATCACTCACTTTCTAATATCTAATGCAATTTCAGCCCATACGCACAAAGCTCCTCTTGATCAGCCAACCTCATCCCCAGTCTCTCTGTCAATAGCATAAGAATAGCCGTGAAATTAAACGCAAAGCAGAATAAAACGGAGAGCTCTTAAAGAACATTTATGCTTAAATTTGTAAGAAATGAACTCTCAAACAGGAAAGTGCCAAATCTCATCTAAGTTCCCAAGCATAATTATCTCATTTTATGTTTTCACTTTTCCTTTCTTTTTTCATGTAAAATTTGCCACATTTCTTGAAATTCTACCATTTTGGAAAACACAAATGGCTTTAAAAGGAGGAAGGTGTTAAAAATCTTTTCCAGATTCATGTGATTTAGCTTAGGCAGTCCCCATTTTATGTATTCAATGCACATTGATTATGTCCTGCTCCACTCCAAGCATTTTAGAGGAATAAAGGTGTTGAGAATGCCTTGGACCTAGTGCAGTTTTGAAGCTCTACAATGAGGACCTACAGCAATACCTTGGCCCTGTGCATGTTCTAATGTTGAGTTTCCTCTTTTGCAATTTTTCAATGTTTAGTTTCATGTGCATCATCATATAATAGTTAAGATAATTAATACATATATGGCTTGTAAAACACTTTCAAGGGCTTTCCTGGTGGCGCAGTGGTTGAGAGTTCGCCTGCCGCTGCAGGGGACAGGGGGTCGTACCCCGGTCCGGGAAGATCCCACATGCCGTGGAGCAGCTGGGCCCGTGAGCCATGGCCGCTGAGCTTGCGTGCCAGGAGCCTGTGCTCCGCAACGGGAGAGGCCACAACAGTGAGAGGCCCGCGTACTGCAAAAAACAAAAACAAAACACTTTCAAACTTATTCAATATTTTCCACTTGTTCTTTCTGCCTTTGTTTACAGAATAGAAAATATTTCATATATTACAGAATAGAAAGTATTTCATAACTGAGCAATCTATGGCGCTGAAGATTGTATAGCTGATAAATTTTGGAGCCGGGTTTTCTCATGTCAATTGTAGTGATTTTTCTCTGAGTTCTTCCAATTCTAAACTATGCCCTCAGATTCTCAGACTGGACTGGAAATTCATACGGAGTGATGAAGTTCTAGAGATAGTAGCTCGATGATGGCATTGAATCAGTCTTGCCATGTTGGCTTCTAGTTCTCCCAAAGCTGAATTCATTTCTCTGTTCTCTGAGTCCTGCTATTTACCTCAAGTCTTCTGGTGCTTGGATTCATGCCCCTCGAATTTGGATTCTAATGTTTTGCTTAGACATTAATAATGCCATTTTCTCTTGTTCATCTATCAATATCTAAACTGATTTCCTGCTCCTTTGATTGTTGATAATGTCCTGCTTCTTCAATGCCTGGATGGTCATGTTCACCTTGAGTACAGATATCCTTTTGGGTGAATGTATTCACACATTTCTTCACTCTTTTTCCATGGATTTTTCTCCTGATAATCTTTAAAATAGCCAATCCCCATTTTCTCTAGCCTGAAACTCTTTGGTCCAGAGACTTCTCATTTATCTTGTGTGTCCATCCTCTAGTATAGTGGTTGCACAAAATTGATGCCTTGATACACATTTTTTAAATTAATAGTAATAATAACACAACAATAACAACAGCTAAAGTTTCCATATTGTTTATATTTTGTCTATTATTGTTCTAAGGGCTTGAAATACATTATTCAATCTACCTTCATAAAAACTTTATGAGCTATTTACTAGTACTGATCTCCATTTTACAGATAACTACACAAAGACACAGGGTGATTAAATAAACTGCTTAAGGTCATAAAATGCATTAGTGGCAGAACCAGGTTTTGGGCCCTAGAAGTCTGGTTCCAAATTCTGTGACCTTAACCACTTTTCAAATGAAGGAATTGGTTGTTTACATGTTAACCCTTCATTCAGTCCTAGGACTCTTCCCACATTTAATGGACCACTCCAGTGCATGTAAATGGATGTACACCTGAAGATTGAAAAGGAGCACAGAAATAAAGATGCTGACTCAAAGGAAACTTCCACCCATCACAGTATTCTATCTAGTGTTGTACTTGACTCTACTTTCTGCTTCTTCTTTCTGGTTCTCGAATCCTAGAATCCATCTCTTAGATTACATATTTCTAAAACACATGAGGTCTATATTAGGCTAACTTAGAAAAGCAATATTGTTTTAAGGTAAAATTGATTTTGAGTTCAAAACAAAAACACTCATAAATAAAATTTCAATATCACATGTTCTCAAGTTTCAGTACTACCTGCATACACACATACACACCCAAACACACATACACACAATCTTGTTTCTTTTGAATTAGGAAGTCCCTTCTTGCAGTATACAATCATAGCTTCCCTTTCCTAAAAAAAAATTGCTATTCCATAATTTTACTTTGAAAGTCTATACTTAAAAAATTAATTAATTATTGATATATTTATAGAAAGAGTGGCCTAATTAAACTGCAGCAAGAGAAAAGGAAGCAAAGCCTCTGAAAGTGAAATGAGATCATGAATGTCCTCCTTATAGACATTAATGAAGACAGTGAATGGGAATGTGGTATTTGAGCCATCAGGTGAAATAACAGGGCCTTGTTATTAAAATTTTTCTTTGCTATAGCAGAGGGAAAAAATCATTTTTATTGGGCCAAGTTTGCTAGGTTGTAGAGACTAAATCAGCTTTGTGATTCTTATTTTTTGAACTTTTGTGATGATGATGTTAGTGATAATTTCATTTTGGTTTTGAAATCCTTAAGGCCAAACACAGTAGACTTATGTAATTTTTAATCACCATTTAGAAGCTGTTTATTTGTAGTGATCTACACGGGAGAAGTATACTAGGAACATATTTTGATGCTTTTCAGTGTAGACATTGTTCTGTAATATATAATAGGAATTAAAATTTATTATGCATTTTGTATATTAACATAGTCATGTTTAAGGTTCTATATGATTAAATATACCACATCAGACACAGAAGCAGAAATCTTCAAAGGTCTATATATCAGTTGCATAGCTAGGCATTTGATAATGAATAAAATCCATTTGGAGAGGAAAAAATGCAAAAGGAAAACAGTTTATTCATAATCATACAAACACATGAATCAGTCATTATCATAAGGTATGTAATGATGTCTGCTTTGAAAGTAAAATGAGCAAAGCTACATATTTTCCTTTGGATGCAGATCACAAAGAGTCAGATTCTGACTCTATCATTTATTATGTGTTATACTAACAGCAAGTAACTATCTCTCTGTGCCTTAGCTTTTCTGAACATTAGGAAATAGTGAGGAGGCGTGTGGATTATCAAGGTAATATTTGTATAATGCAAAGAACAAAACCTGGGACAAAATATGTCTTCCTTAAGTGTTAGTTATGGGATAGTTTTTCTTAGAATTAGACATAATATAATAATCATAAGATATTTCTTTATTTTTTCTTTTTAACAGCTTTATTGAGGTATAATTCACATATCATACAATGTACCTAAAGTGTGCAATTCATTTTTTTTAGTATATTCATAGATATGTGCAACCATCCTTACAGTCAATCTTAGGATAATTTCATCTCCTTAAAAAGAAACTCTTTACTCGTTAGCTATCAATCCTGTGTTTCCAATCTCCACCCTCATCCCTAGACAACCACTAATCTACTTTCTGTTCTTATTCTGGACTTCCATATGATTGGAATCATATAATATATGGCCTTTTGTGTCTGGCTATTTTCACTTAGCATTATGTTGCTTGTTTCTTTTTTTAAACATCTTTATTGGAGTATAATTGCTTTACAGTGGTGTGTTAGTTTCTGCTGTACAACAAAGTGAATCAGCGATACATATACATCTATCCCCATATCTCCTCCTTCTTGTGTCTCCCTCCCACCCTCCCTCTAGGTGGACACAAAGCACCAAGCTGATCAACCTGTGCTATGTGGCTGCTTCCCACTAGCTATCTATTTTACATTTGGTAGTGTATATATGTCCATGCCACTCTTACTTCATCCCAGCTTATCATTCCCCCTCCCCGTGTCCTCAAGTGCATTCTCTACATCTGCATCTTTATTCCTGTCTGCCCCTAGGTTCTTCAGAACCATTTTTCTTTTTTCTTTGTAGATTCCATATATATGTGTTAGCATATGGTATTTGTTTTTATTCTGACTTACATCACTAGGTATAACAGTCTCTAGGTCCATTCACCTCACTAGAAATAACTCAATTTTGTTTCTTTTTACGGCTGAGTAATATTCCACTGTATATATGTGCCACATCTTCTTTATTCATTCATCTGTCAATGGACACTTAGGTGGCTTCCATGTCCTGGCTATTGTAAATAGAGCTGCAATGAACATTGTGGTATGTGACTCTTTTTGAATTATGGTTTTCTCAGGGTATATGCCCAGTAGTGGGATTGTTGGGTCGTATGGTAGTTGTACTTTTAGTTTTTAAAGGAACCTCCATACTGTTCTCCATAGTGGCTGTATCAATTTACATGCCCACCAACAGTGAAAGAGGGTTCCCTTTTCTCCACATCCTCTCCAGCATTTATTGTTCATAGACTTTCTGATGATGGCCATTCTGATAGGTGTGAGGTGATAACTCATTGTAGTTTTGATGTGCATTCCTCTAATGATTAGTGATGTTGAGCATCCTTTCATGTGTTTGTTGGCAATCTGTATATCTTCTTTGGAGAAATGTCTCTTTAGGTCTTCTGCCCATTTTTGGATTGGGTTGTTTGTTTATCTGATATTGAGCTCCATGTGTTGCTTGTAAATTTTGGAGATTAGCCCTTTGTGTGTTGTTTCATTTGCAAATATTTTCTCCCATTCTGAGGGTTGTCTTTTCCTTTTTTGTATGGTTTCCTTTGCTGTGCAAAAACTTTGAAGTTTCATTAGGTCCCATTTGTTTATTTTTGTTTATATTTGCATTTTTCTAGGAGGTGGGTCAAAAAGGATCTTGCTGTGATTTATGTCATAGAGTGTTCTGCCTATGTTTTCCTCTCTGAGTTTTAGAGTGTCTGACATTATATTTAGGTTTTTAGTCCATTTTGAGTTTATTTTTGTGTATGGTGTTAGGGAGTGTTTTGATTTCACTTTTTTACTTGTAGCTCTCCAGTTTTCCCAGCACCACTTACTGAAGAGGCTCTCTTTTCCCTTTTGTATATTCTTGCATCCTTTATCAAAGATAAGGTGACCATATATGCATGGGTTTATCTCTGGGCTTTCTATCCTGTTCCATTGATCTATATTTCCATTTTTGTGCCAATACCATACTGTCTTGATTACTGTAGCTTTGTAGTATAGTCTGAAGTCAGGGAGACTGATTCCTCCAGCTTCATTTTTATTTCTCAAGATTGTTTTGGCTATTCTGGGTCTTTTTAGTATATCTTCTTTGGAGAAATGTCTCTTTAGGTCTTCTGCCCATTTTTGGATTGGGTTGTTTGTTTATCTGATATTGAGCTCCATGTGTTGCTTGTAAATTTTGGAGATTAGCCCTTTGTGTGTTGTTTCATTTGCAAATATTTTCTCCCATTCTGAGGGTTGTCTTTTCCTTTTTTGTATGGTTTCCTTTGCTGTGCAAAAACTTTGAAGTTTCATTAGGTCCCATTTGTTTATTTTTGTTTATATTTGCATTTTTCTAGGAGGTGGGTCAAAAAGGATCTTGCTGTGATTTATGTCATAGAGTGTTCTGCCTATGTTTTCCTCTCTGAGTTTTAGAGTGTCTGACATTATATTTAGGTTTTTAGTCCATTTTGAGTTTATTTTTGTGTATGGTGTTAGGGAGTGTTTTGATTTCACTTTTTTACTTGTAGCTCTCCAGTTTTCCCAGCACCACTTACTGAAGAGGCTCTCTTTTCCCTTTTGTATATTCTTGCATCCTTTATCAAAGATAAGGTGACCATATATGCATGGGTTTATCTCTGGGCTTTCTATCCTGTTCCATTGATCTATATTTCCATTTTTGTGCCAATACCATACTGTCTTGATTACTGTAGCTTTGTAGTATAGTCTGAAGTCAGGGAGACTGATTCCTCCAGCTTCATTTTTATTTCTCAAGATTGTTTTGGCTATTCTGGGTCTTTTTTATTTCCATACAAATTGTGAAATTTTTTGTTCTAGTTCTGGGAATATGCCATTCATCATTTGATAGGCATTTCATTGAATCTGCATATTGCTTTGGGTAATATAGTCATTTTCACAATATAGTTTCTTCCAATTGAGGAACATGGTATATCTCTCCCTCTGTTTGTATCATCTTTAATTTCTTTCATCAGTGTCTTATAGTTTTCTGCATACAGGTCTTTTGTCTCCTAGGTAGGTTTATTCTTAGGCATATTATTCTTGTTGTGGGAATGGTAAATGAGAGTGTTTCCTTAATTTCCACTTCAGATTTTCCATCATTAGTGTATAGGAATGCAAGAGATTTCTGTGCTTTAATTTTGTATCCTGCTACTTCACCAAATTCATTGATTAGCTCTAGTAGTTTTCTGGTTGCACCTTTAGGATTCCCTATGTATAGTATCATGTCATCTGCAAACAGTGAAAATTTTATTTCTTCTTTTGTGGTTTGGATTACTTTTATTTTTTTTTCTTCTCTGATTGCTGTGGCTAAAACTTCCAAAATTATGTTGAATAATAGTGGTGAGAGTGGGCAGCCTGTCTTGTTCCTGATCTTAGTGGAAATGAATTCAGTTTTTTACCATTGAAAATGATGTTGGCTGTGGGTTTGGTCATATATGGCCTTTATTATATTGAGGTAGGTTCCCTCTATGTCTGCTTTCTGGAGGGTTTTATCATAAATGTGTGTTGAATTTTTTCAAAAGCTTTTTCTGCATCTATTGAGATGATCATACAGTTTTTCTCCTTCCATTTGTTAATATGGTGTATCACATAGATTGGTTTGTGTATATTGAAGAATCCTTGCATTGCTGGGATAAACCCCACTTGATCATGGTGTATGATCCTTTTAATGTGCTGTTGGATAGTGTTTGCTAGTATTTTGTTGAGGATTTTTGCATCTATTTTCATCAGTGATATTGGCCTGCAGGTTTCTTTCTTTGTGACATCTTTGTCTGATTTTGGTATCAGGGTGATGGTGGCCTCCTAGAATGAGTTTGGGAGTGGTCCCCCGTCTGTTATATTTGGAAGAGTTTGAGAAGGCTGGCTGTTAGCTCTTCTCTAAATGTTTGATAGAATTTGCCTGTGAAGCCATCCAGTCCTGGGCTTTTGTTTGTTGAAAGATTTTAAATCACAGTCTCAATTTCAGTGCTTGTGGTTCATCTGTTTATATTTTCTATTTCTTCCTGGTTCAGTAATGGAAGGTTGTACTTTTGTAAGAATTTGTCTATTTCTTCTGGGTTGTCCATTTTATTGGCATATAGTTGCTTGCAGTAATCTTCCATGATCCTTCGTATTTCTGCAGTGTCAGTTGTTACTTCTCCATTTTCATTTCTAATTCTTTGATTTGATTCTCCCTTTGTTTCATGCTGAGTCTGGCTAATGGTTTATCAATTTTTTTAATGTTATCAAAGAACAAGCTGTTAATTTTACTGATCTTAGCTATTGTTTCCTTCATTTCTTTTTCATTTATTTCTGATCTAATTTTTATGACTTCTTTCCTTCTGCTAACTTTGAGTTTCTTTTGATCTTCTTTCTATAATATCTTTAGGTGTAAGGTTAGGTTGTTTATTTGAGATGTTTCTTGTTTCCTGAGGTAAGTTTGTATTACTATAAACTTCCCTCTTTGAACTGCTTTTGCTGCATCCCATAGGTTTTGGGTCATCATGTTTTCATTGTCATGGGTTTCTAGGTATTTTTTGATTTCCTCTTTGATTTCTTCAGTGATCTCTTGGTTATTTAGTAGTGTATTGTTTAGCCTCCATATGTTTTTATTTTTTGCTGGTTTTTTCCTGTAATTGATATCTAGTCTCATAGCGTTGTGGTCAGAAAAGATATTTGATATGATTTCAAGTTTCTTAAACTTACCATGGCTTGTTCTGTGGCCCAAGATATGACCTATCCTGGAGAATGTTCCATGAGCACTTGAGAAGAAAGTGTATTCTGTTGTTTTTGGATGGAATGTCCTATAAATATCAATTAAGTCCATCTTGTTTAATGTATAATTTAAAGCTTGTGTTTCCTTACTTATTTTCATTTTGGATGATCTGTCCATTGGTGAAAGTGGGGTGTTAAAGTAAAAATATATATATATATATATATATATTAAAATAAAGGAGGAGAGCAACCAAATCAATAAACAAATCTACCAATGATAATAACCTCTAAATACTAAACTAAGATAAACATAAAACCAGAACTAAATTAGATGCAGAAAGAAAACCCAAGTCTACAGTTGCTCTGAAAGTCCACTGCCTCAATTGTGGGATGATTCTTTGTCTATTCAGGTATTTCACAGATGAAGGGTACATCAAGTTGATTGTGGAGATTTAATCCTCTGTTCCTGAGGCTGCTGGGAGAGATTCCTCTTTCTCTTCTTTGCTCGCACAGCTCCTGGGGCTCAGCTTTGGATTTGTCCCTGTCTCTGTATGTAGGTCGTCTGAGGGTGTCTGTTCCCTGCCCAGACAGGAGGATGTTAAAGTAGCGGCTGATTAGGGGGCTATGGCTCACTCAGTCCGTGGGGAGGGAAGGGTACAGATTGTGGGGGAAGCCTGCAGCAGCAGAGGCCGGCATGACGTTGCAACAACCTCAGGCACTCCATGTGTTCTCCTGGGGAAGTTGTCCCTGGATCACGGGACCCTGGCAGTGGTGGGCTGCACAGGTTCTGGGAAAGGGAGGTGTGGATAGTGACCTGTGCTTGCACACAGGATTCTTGGTGGGTGCAGCAGCAACCTTAGCGTTTCCTGCCCGTCTCTGGTGTCCACGCTGATAGCCGCAGCTTGCGCCCATCTCTGGAGCTCATTTACGCGGTGCTCTGAATCTCCTCTCCTTGTACACCCCGAAACAATGGTCTCTTGCCTCTTAGGCAGTTCCAGACTTTTCCCGGACTCCCTCCCATCTAGCTGTGGTGCGCTAGCCTCCTTCATGCTGTGTTCATGCAGCCAACCCCAGTCCTCTCCCTGGGATCTGACCTCTGAAGCTGGAGCCTCAGCTCCCAGCCCCCACCCATCCCGGCAGGTAAGCAGAGAAGCCTCTCGGGCTGGTGAGTGCTGGTCGGCACCGATCCTCTGTGCGGGAATCTCTTCACTTTGCCCTCTCCACCCCTGTTGCTGTGCTCTCCTCTACAGCTCTGAAGCTTCCCCCCCTGCCCACCCACTGTCTCTGCTCCCTCACAGTGGTGCAGGTCCTGTCCCTATTCTTTTGTCTCTGTTTTTCCTTTTTTCTTTTGCCCTACCCAGGTACATGGGGATTTTCTTGCCTTTTGGGAAGTCTGAGGTCTTCTGCCAGCATTCAGTAGGTGTTCTGTAGGAGCTGTTCCACGTGTAGATGTATTTCTGATGTATTTGTGAGGAGGAAGATGTCTTACTCTTACTTACTCAAGTCTTACTCTTACTCCATATCTCACTCCTCTGCCATTTTGAAGGTCCTTCCTCAATCATAAGATATTTCTAATCCATTATTTAAAAATTCTGAAAATAGAAATCAACTCTACTCATAGCTTAATATCTTGAAGAATACTGCTTTAGAATCGAGAATTTTTTAATACCTCCAAATTAGCATAATATCCTTTGATTCCAAATGCTCACTAGCATTTCTCTGTTAAATCTTATGAATTTATTAATTTTAAAGTTTTTCTTCTTTTTAGTTGTCATTTTACATGTATAAAAATAAAGATACTTAGAAAGATGATAGAACATGGATCTTTTGGTTTTTATAGATTTAGTGGACATCAGTTAATCATAGAGCAATTATAGGGATCATGACTAATAAGTTAATTCTATCATTGGGAATACGAACTACTGATCAAAGATGCAATGAATTTTAAAGAGATCCATTAATCTAAAAATACCAAATACACACACACACACACACACACACACACACACACACACACACACACAAGACATACATTCCATGTATTCGTATATACTAGCTGAGATCCAATGACATGATAAATATACTCACACAACAGAAATGAGCCCCCAGAATTGTAAAGGTGTTATTGGAGCTAAAGCCACTGGCCTTTTGGACTCTAAAGATTAGAAAATAGGGGTGGAAGCAAGGAGATTGGTTTCTGAAAGGAAAGCACTAAGATTTCTCTGAGTGGCATGGTTCTCCCTATTCAGTCTCAATGGTTAAAGCCTGGGATTGAGGAAAAAATAGATTCCCTCTGCTTCAATTGTGAAAAAGTAGATTCCTTTTCCTTCAATTCTGAATAAAATGGCTGTTGACTTGTTGCTTGTAATATGGCATCATAGAAAGCTGCTGACTTCAGGAAACAGAGATACAAAATCACAACCTGTAACTGGATTTCTGATATCCTCGATATCTTTATGAAATGGAAACTGCCATTTTAATGACTGCACCTGGTCTGTGCTAGAAGGCAATCTCAAAACTTCAGAACTGCTAGAAAGGGGAGAAAATAATGAAAATGCAAAATAAAATCAAAGAAAAACAAGCAAACGCATACACACAGATGAACACACACACACTCACCAATAACAACAAAACAAAATCAAAGTTGCTAAAATGCTCCCATTCAAAACATGCCTACAAGTCTAAACTTCTTTAAAAATTCAAGAAATTAAATAATAAAGAAGACAGTATCAAATCAAGTAACTAAATACACATTCACTCCAGGAGAAACTTATGTTAGAATCAGTCTAACTGAGAACTTAAAATAATTGAAGTTTGGATGCTCAAAAATAGTCATAATACTTATTAAAAATAAATTATACATATGAAAGTAAAACCAATTCTCATAAATAAAAATGATAAATATGCAAAAGAGTAAATTAATAAATAAGAAATAGTTTCACAGAAATTTTAATGACTGAAAGGATAAATTTTGTGTGACCCACATATGAAAGTTAGCCCCAAACCAGCATAGAGCAAAAACATTTATATATGCAACATGATGTATAGTTTCAGAATTCCCACCAGAGATATGAGAAATTCAAGTGAAGAAAATAACAAAGAATCAAAATTTGAAGGGAAATAACTAGGATGGTTCCAGAATTGATGAAGTTTCCTGAGATATAAAATTCAATGCAAGTTCCAAGCAGAAAAGAAAAGTGAACATCTTACATTTGGTCATATCAGAGTGAAACTGAAGAATAACAAAAATGAAAAGAATAAGTGACAAATTTGTGATAGAAAATATGCAGTAGACTTTGCACCACCAATGTTTGCATCTTCAAAGTACTTTGTGTAAATAATAGTCAACTTAAAATTTAATATGTAATGGATATATCATTCAAAGTGAGAGCAAAATGAAACTAGTTTTGGACTAAAACAATGAAAGATTCTAAAGCTTAAAATCTCATATATTACTTTAAAATAGTTTCTTTTAAAATAAGAAAGTAGAATCAGAGAAAAGTATGAAATATAAGAAACAGAGCTGAAAAAGTAATTGATAGAAATATGGTTAATAAATCCAACTGTTTAATATAAAAATTAATAGTTTTGAGTTTGTTTTAAAAAGATAAAAAAATCAACACTATCATATAAATAAGATGAAAGTGAGGATAGGGAATTTAAAGGGTTATGCTAAAGTCATGTGTGTTTGTTAAGTTACTTTAGTTATATAATTATGTTTTAAAATATACTCAGAAAATAATAAAACTAATGTCTGTTTCTTCAAAATGATCTGAGGGAAATAAATGTGGAAACTCTCTCATTACAACAGAAGACACAAAAATGAAAAAATTAAAAAATATATAAAAATAAAAAAGGAAATGAAAAGCAATCAAAAATAACATAGAAATAAGTACAAACATATAAATAATTACAAAAATTATGAATTGTTAATATAATCTATAGAAGTATAGAGATTAGCAGATTAGTTAAATAAATCAAAATCTAGCTGAATGATTTAAGAACATTATATTCTAATCTCCTAATTTATAGAGATTGAGGGGGAGAAAAAAAGATGAAAATCCACAGAATGTACAAAGCCTACTCAAAAGAAAACTGGTTCAAAATTAGAATATCAGACAAGCTATCATTAATGAAAAAATGTGCTAATATACATAAAAAGTGAACAAAAGATAATCTATCAAGAAAAGAATTGTGAGCTTGTTTATACTTAACAGCATAGCCTAAACATATATGCTACATATATAATATATTTTTAAATCTATAAAAAAATAACAAGAAGGAGAAATTGACAACTTCATAAGCAGAATGGGAAAGAATTCAACACACTGTTTTAGAAACTGGTGGATTAAATAAAAATAATTTTTAAACAAAAATATTCTTTACATATTAAATTGTTAAATTATATTTAATCAATATCTTTGCACACAATTGTCACTTATATCTCATATCCTTCTTCTCTAGTTACAGGTGACACTTGAACAATGGGGGTTGGGTGTTGTTAAGGGCATCTAAAAACCCATATAATTTTAAAGTAGGCCCTCTGTATCTGCAGTTCCATGGATTCAACCAACCACAGACCATGTAGTAATATAGCATTTATTGAAAAAAATGCCCATATAAGGATCCCACACAATCCAAATCCCTGTTTTTCAAGGGTCGACTGTACTTTATTTCAGACAATCATGCCTTCAAACACACTGTAGTGAGGGTCTGTTGGTTATAAATCCTATGGTTATTTTATGTATGAAGGTACCTTTTTTTTCTTGCTCTTGAATAATAGGTTCACCTAGTATTAAACTTTAAAAACAAGATTTAATGACAAAATTATCAAGATTGATGTAGTAGATTAATACCAAATTACACAAGGAACAATTAAATAAATTGACTTTATTTGGTCATAAAGGAAATTTCAACAAAGTTTAAAGAATTAATACCATGCCGAATATGTTCTTTAATTACAAGGAAATTAACTTAGAAAGAAGCAATACAAACAACATACATATGTTAGGAAACTGTAAAATTCACATCCAAATAACTCATGAATTAAAGAAGAAATCTAATGAAAAATACCATATATCTAGAAGTGAATGGCAATGGCAAGATAGCATATTATACTTGTAAGAAGCAGCTAAATAATCCTTAAAGTAATTTGATAACATTAAATGCATTTATTTGTAAGTAAGACATAATAAAACAATGATTACATATATTTGTTGAAGTGTTCTTTGTCATATTTTGATAAATTTTTTTTTATTTCTGGTTTTATTTAAAATAAATTTTGATAAGTCTATTTCTTTAATTAAATTTTCTTTCCTGGAGAATGAAGCTAAATTTCAGGGATGCCTTATAAGAAGGAAGCTCATATAATATATCATCCAAGATGGGGTACTTTTGAGACCGAAAGCAAAAACTGTTAATAATTATACTGGGACAATGGGAAAGAGCTGAGATTCATTACCATCCTGTTTCTCACTGTTATAGCTAGAATTTAGAACATTTTAATATTTCCATAAATCCATGTTGTTTACTTTAGTGTTTCAAATTGTGCCATCTATTTCAAGGATCAATTTTGGTTTTATAATTCTATATTTAGAACAAAAGTGTTATCACTCTGTTTTAGTTAGCATTTCTAATTTTTTTGTAGTTGTTAATTTACTTGAAATCTTTAAAATTACTTCTTTCCAGGTCATTGTCCACTTGGTTTCTAAAATGAACTTCTTTTTTATATACTTTTTTAGCTTTTTCATCTAAAATTAAAGATTACCTAGATAATACATATAGCCCCATAAATGAATTTAATGTTTCATTCTGGTATAATAAATGTGTTTAAAATTATGAATACTTTAGGGATGATTCTGAAAGTCCTAATGAACAATAATAATGTAAGTTCAGACAGTTTCTTAATACTGTGAAACTCACTCACGGCAGCAAATAATTAGTGAAATTTCACACCAGGGAAGTAGAAGCAAAAACTGTCATTTTGAGTAAAGCATTTTTTCACCCTGTAAAATTGCCAGGTGGCCTACTCAATTCCCAGCTTACGTAAATGTCTAACAATTAAATGTGACTTTGGAGAGGCATTGTCTGTAAACTTTATATTTTTACTAGTTTTTAAGCTTGAAGACTGTGAAAATGTATGGGTAAACTGCATTTGTGAATTTGGTATCACTGATGCCAATATGCATGGGTATGTATTTTAATCTGATTGTCTTCCATTCAAAAAGATGAAAGTTCCAGATCTCCTCAGAGATTGCCAGGTCCATCCTGTGTTCTCTTGGGGAATTGCATTGATCTCTGGGACATTGTGAGATGGTGAATTCTAAAATTCTTTAGATCAGAGCTTTTAGAACACTTTGCCTTCCTTTAATAGTCTAATCCTTTTTTCAAATGAGATCTACATATAAATTTTTAACATTTTCCTTATTTTCAAGAGTGCTAAGTTTAGCAAACTGGCCTTCTTAGCAATTTTCAACCCAGTTGCCCCATTTGACTGAATTATTTGTACTGCTTTACTTTTCCCTGCAGACCAGTTATCCTCCTAAAATAAAGTTTAGATAATGTTATTTCCCCTCTTCAAAATTCTTCTGAATTCCCAGAAATAATTCCAAAGTTTTCAGGAAAGCAAAAAGATAACCTGTGACTTGGCAGCAATCAACATTTTCTCTTTTATTTCCTGCCACAACTATGTACCACCACTTCACATTCTTGACCAAACATATTTTATATAATTGAAAAAAGTGACTCAGTTTTATTCTACCTGTGTAACCTCTATCAGAAAGTAGTCCAGATGCTCTCTCATTCCATCCTGTATGAGTTTCCAGTATCTTGGAATCTCTTCTTTTCAAGATGTTATAATAAATATTTGCTCTAAATTGTAAATGATTTTTGATTAAAGATGAGAGTTTGTTTCTCTTCACGTTCATTCTGGGGAATTATAATGATTACTTATAGCAAGAAGAAAAAAATTTTAATTATTTTAATAATCCCTTAATCAGATCTCAAGCTCTGATTAAATTGAGGAGTAAAAGATGACACTCCAATTTTGAGGTTATTAAAAATATCTATAGACTCCTTTAAGTCTTTAACATAAACCAGTCTGTTAGAGCTGTCTTCATGCAGGTATACTCAGGTCATTCTCATGTGCTTGGCTCTTTTCACAACCGGTGCCAACTGGTGAATCTCAATCAGCCATATAGCAGTTGGCACCTTTATGATTGTTATGTTGTGGCTTCATCATTTTCACTTTATATCCCTTGCCTCAGAGGCAGAATTTGGATAATTTGAACAGAGACATGTAGACATTTGTGAATTTGGACTGGCAGAGGAATGTGGTTTTAATGGAGTACATATTCCAAAGAAAGGCAGAACACATGTTCTGCAGCTGAACTTCACAGAGATACTGGTTTAATGAAGCAGTAGGGGCCACCACTTATATACTACTTAAGTAGCAACAAAACAGTGGCACCAAAGGGAGAACAATGTAACCTTTCACAACTTTTTTCAATCTTAATATAAATGTATTAGTTTTCAGAAAAAAAAAAAAAGCTGAGGAAATTATAAATCCACTATAAAAGGGGGAAAATGAAGTAATAAAATTATAGCTTCTATTTAATTCTCTGATACAGTGTATTTCCTTGCTAAATATATGATCTTTCAGAAAATAACATGTAAGTTTAGGCACAGGCTCCTACTGCCTATTCTTAATGGTATTTCGGCAACCCCTACATAATGTCTTATTTCTTTGGGGACTAACTGGGCTGTGTCTACTTGCCCGGCTGCTAAGAAAGAGGGGGTTACATGTTTTCCTCCAAGCCTTTCTTTTGTAGTCCTTTTCATGGAGGAATTGGGCTTTTGCTTCAGGATTACTTATAGGAAGGCTATAGACAAATTAATGAAGTCTCATAAGTCACTGTCAGAATAGCTGATGGGTTTAAAGAGGCTAATTAAGTTTACTTCCTCTTCCAAATGTAGTTGGGTATTTCTTTTCCAATTTAAAAAAAGAAAACTAGTTAAATCAATGGATCTCACTGCTATTGATTATATTCTTGTTCATTTGAGGATAAGTGGAGAATGCACCAGGGTCAGTATTTGGATTTTCTATCCGTTTTAGAGCATAGGCTGTGTGGAGAAGTGTGTCTCTATGCAAGTGCCTGTTGCTTACTGCCAAATGATTTTATGTGACTCCATATGACTTATAAACTGTGACTCATCAGGTATATTTCCCAAATCAATATTCTCAAAATTCTCTTCCAATTTTTCATATAATTCTTCAGGGCAAAAATATGAAAGTAACCCCACATTTTGTTTATATATATATA
>NW_020173215.1:4546185-4647253 GCF_003031525.2 Neophocaena asiaeorientalis asiaeorientalis
TATATATATATATATATATATATATATACACATCTTTATTGGAGTATAATTGCTTTAAATGGTGTGTTAGTTTCTGCTTTATAACAAAGTGTGGAAATAAAAATAAACAAATGGGACCTAATGAAACTTTAATGCTTTTGCACAGCAAAGGAAACCATAAACAAGACCAAAAGACAACCCTCAGAATGGGAGAAAATATTTGCAAATGAAGCAACTGACAAAGGATTAATCTCCAAAATTAATTAATTAATTAATCTCCAAAATCTCATACAGCTCAATAACAAAAAAACAAACAACCCAATCCAAAAATGGGCATAAGACTTAAATAGACATTTCCCCACATAATATATTGCTTTAATAAATATCCTGGGATTTTCTTTTTATAGGTTATTGTTAATTTTTGTCTCATTCTCCTGTTATTTAGATATGCTAGAATAAACTTTTAATAATGCCCTGGACAGAACATATTTGCAAGTGATACACCCAAAAAGGTGTTGATGTCCAAAACATATAAAGAACTCATAGAACTCAACAAGAACAAAAAATCCTGAATAAAAAATGGCAGAGGATTTGAATAGATGTTTTTCCCAAGAAGATATATAGATGGCCAACAGGCATATGAAAATATATTCAACATTACTACTTATTAGGGAAATGTAAATCAAAATCACAGCAAAATATCACCACATACCTGTCAAAATAGCTATTATAAAAAATTCTACAGGCTTCCCTGGTGGCGCAGTGGTTGAGAGTCCGCCTGCCGATGCAGGGGACACGGGTTCGTGCCCCGGTGCGGGAAGATCCCACATGCCGCGGAGCGGTTGGGCCCGTGAGCCATGGCCGTTGAGCCTGCGCGTCCGGAGCCTGTACTCCGCAACGGGAGAGGCCACAACAGTGAGAGGCCCGCGTACCGCAAAAAAAAAAAAATTCTACAAATAGCAAATGTTGTTGAGTATGTAGAGAAAAGGGAATCCTACTACACTGTTGTTGGGATTGTAAATTGATGCAGCCACTATGGAAAACAGTATGGGTGTTCCTCAAAAATCTAAATATAGGGCTACCATATGATCCAACATTTCCACTGCTGGATACATATCCAAAGAAAACAAAAAGGGTAAGCTGCGCCAAAGTGAGAGAGTGGCATGGACTTACATATACTACCAAATGTAGAATAGATAGCTAGGGGGAAGCAGCCACATAGCAAAGGGAGATCAGCTCAGTGCTTTGTGACCACCTGGAGGGGTGGGATAGGCAGGGTGGGAGGGAGACACAAGAGGGAGGAGATATGGGGATATATTTATATGTATAGCTGATTCACTTTGTTATACAGCAGAAAGTAACACATCATTGTAAAGCAATTATACTCCAATAAAGATGTTAAAAAAATAAATAAAAATTAAATAATAAAAAAAGATAAATGTACCCCAACACACAGAACTCAGAGTTAATTGTTTTCTTTCCTTTTCATAAATTTTATAAATGCATAAGGCAACAAATATATTTTGGTTAAGTGCCATCTTAAGTCAAAACAGTATTTAATTTTTTGAAAGATAGACTCAGTAGAGTAAATTTAAATAAAAATTGTAAATGGATTTTACGAATTTTACTTACAACATATTTTTGATCATGTTGAATAGCAGAACTACTTAAGCAAAAACAATTTGAATTAAAATATGGCCTATGACAAATTTTACACAAGGCATTCAAAACAATATTTTCATACTAAATTATGTTTTCAAGCTCAAATAGAGATTTACCAGTACAAAATTACTATATATAGTAATTATATATGTATATATATGTATACAGCCCTTCATAGGCGCATGTATGAATTAAAGGTATTATTTTTGAAACTAAAACTAAAAATGAAACATACCTCTTTAATATGAAACCTGCCTTTTTATTTCTTCTACAAACACTCAACTGGGGTCAGATTTGACTAAACACACACAGATTTCATTTTCAGCTTCAATGAGATGATTTCTGTGCTAGCTCATGATGCTTACCAAACCAAAAAAAACTTGCTCACTCACATAAGATGTGGGAAACTGCAGCAAATTGTTTATTGCTTTCCTACTAATGGCAGGGGAGACTTCCAGATTTGTCTCATGGACTCAGTAAATCTCATCTTGAGTAAATGGCTATTCTGCAGCTCACAAAGTCCTTCATCTCTGCTGAAGTCAAGCTCTTCTGCTGAATAGAAGATTCAGATAAACAGTGTTCCCTCACCCAGTCATTCACTTGTGTTGAAAAAGGGTAGGGATGGGGGAATTCTCTTCAGTTTTGACGTGCAGTTCCTTCAGGTGGTTTTCAATAAGATTTAGGGTATTCTGATATCCTTCCTCCCTGTCAAAACCAAGCAGCTTGGAAACACTTCAACATTTCCTTTTGCAGTATGATTTTTCCAAAGATTTGGTTTCCTTTTAAAACCAAGACTGCAGTCACTTGAAGGCATTTTCTACAGGGCACTATGGTTTCTTGTATTATAGGTTCATGTGATGAAAAATGTCTGACAGTAGCCTAGTTTCCATAGGCCTGCCTCATCCTCAAAATACTCACTAAAACCTGACACTATTTTCTTGAAGGTGATTTCTCCAATTCACCTTTTAGCTTCAAACACTCTACTGAGAACTCTTTGGTTAAGCCACCAAGTTTCTTCATGTTGCACAAGATATACTCTTGGTCCAGGTTTTCACATACTTCTTTAAATGCTCTTGAGTAAAATGATCTGTGTTTAAAAAAAAAAATTGTAACATTCTTAAGAAATAATTTCATTTCTAAGAATTTGTGTGTGTGGGTGTGTGATATGCGGCCCTCCCACCACTGTGGCCTCTCCCGCTGCGGAGCACAGGCTCCGTACGCACAGGCTCAGTGGCCATGGCCCACGGGCCCAGCTGCTCCGCAGCATGCGGGATCTCCCCGAACCGGGGCACGAACCCGCGTCTCCTGCATCAGCAGGCGTACCCCCAACCACTGCGCCACCAGGGAAGCCCTTCCAAGAATTTTTGATACCAGCACCTCTCTGAAAAAAAATGTGATGTGAGGAATTTTTTTTTTGCACAAGTGAAACCCCTCATGAAGCCAATCACTGATGCTGACACACACCTCTATTTCCAGATATGAAAACCACGTTTTAAATACATGTTGGTCATTATTTATTTCCACTGGCTTTTCACACCAGGAAATATTTTATTGAATTTAACCATGATTTACAAATCTTGAAAATGCAATACATTTCCTGGGGAAATTCATTCACTCGATCTGAATATAAAAGTTTTTTTACATAAATCTCTTTAGCATATGTTACATGCTATCAATACATCAACTTATTGTACTGCTTGAGCATGGAACCCTTTTGTTTATTGTACTGACATATTTCTTAGCCTTTTACTTGCTATATTTTCATGTGGAGTATTATTAGTTACCTACCAACTGTGTGATTTTTCCTTTCCTGAGATTTTGTAGCCTTTTCATTGTTCTTTCCTTCCTTCCTTCCTTCTTTCCTCCCCCCTCACTTCCCATTTTTCTTCCTTTCTTTCTCTCTCTCTCTTTCTTCCTTCCTTTTTTAACCTTAATTCAGTTTTGATATGAGAGTACAATAGTTGTTTAAAATAACCAGTACTTTTACTTGTCAAATAACTCTGATTTGTTTTTAAAGTCTTTTCAAAGTGATTTTTGGAGAAACTGCTTCACTTGTAAATTGTTTGCCACGAGGCACTGAACAAATACCAGCCTATGTAAAAACCACTGAGAATTTGTTTTTTCTTTATTATTAACCTTATCCAGTACCCCATAGACGTAGACTTAGACTCTTTATCTTCCAGTCCACATCTCTTCTTCAAAAATCACCACCATTAGACATGCTTGCAAGACACAAATGCTAGTAAAATGTCAAATGAAGATTTACATCTATGCAGTATGTAGCCATTATGCAAGAAAATATATGTAATATAACCTATACATTTCACATTTTGCAATGTTTAAAACAAAATCAAGGTTGTAGGGGAGCAGCTGAGTCATGATTCATAATAATTCTTTCTTTAGAATGAAACTGACTATACTTTCTCTTATCCTACTCTCTCATGAAACCTCTCTTGATCTGATTCTGCAGAATCCCTAGTAAGAAATGGATATACACAAACCCTCCCCTCTACCAAGAAAGGAACTGAGACTTGAGGAGAATGATCTCAAGCCTAGAGGGTAAATGAGGTCAAGTTAACAATAATAAGCAGTTTGTCTTTGAGCCTGGTCCTCACAAACTATTATAGAAGTTCCCCTTATTTTTTATTTTTATAATTTAAAATGGGAATCTCCATTTGCTACCTTACATATGTTCCAAAGCAAGTCATTTTAGCCTTTGTTAACAAATGTGTTATCTGCTAGAGGAAATCATGTAAATACACCTCACTTCTGCCCCTACAACCACCATCGGACACAAGAATACTCCCACAACTAGCATTGCCTCTGTCTGCTTCTAACTCTGATGGGGTTCACTACATCTGTCGATGATACTTTGGTGGTTCAGTGCTTTTGAGGACACTTGTGCAACATCTTGCTGGTGTGGGTGCTGATGCTACTGTTTCTTCATTCCCTTTAACTTCTATGTTGCTCTCTACTGAAGCGTAAGAATCTCTTTACTCCAGCTGTGTGCTGTCTCTGTCACACTGCCCCAAAAGCTATACTCTTTTTTTTTTTTTTTTGCGGTATGCAGACCTCTCAGTGTTGTGACCTCTCCCGTTGCGGAGCACAGGCTCCGGATGTGCAGGCCCAGCGGCCATGGCTCACGGGCCCAGCCACTCAGCGGCATGTGGGATCTTCCCGGACTGGGGCACGAACCCATGTCCCCTGCATCGGCAGGTGGACTCTCAACCACTGCGCCACCAGGGATGCCCCGCTATGCTCTTTTATGTTTCCAGAATCACACTGATTTTTTTGTATGAGTTAAAATTCCTGTAACAGATATGACAGGGAAGCTCGTCACACACTCTCTGACTTCCTCCTAGGGTGCCTTCTGTATTTCAGAGACTAGAAAGCTAAGAATGACACCACTCAGAAATCCCTGCAGACAGAGTTTCAGATTGGACTTAGCTTGGTTAAGTCATGGGAGACAACGGTTTGTAAATAAATTAAATGGGGAGAGAGGCAGAACATGAAACCCCAAGTATATTGGCAGAGATAGCAGCAGAAGTAGCATGATCCTCAAGGCTGAAGTTGTCTGGCAATTTACAAATTGTGGCAGAGTAAGCCACTCTGTTGGCAACCTAGTTCTGTGGTGTGATTTTGGGAATCATTTTGGATGCTTAGAGTCTGTTTCTTTAGTTCTCTGAACATTTCTTTAAACTATACAAATCTGTCCCTACTCCCTTTGTGTTTATTTTGGTGTAATAAAAAATACAACTTATTTGTGTTTAAACTAGTTAGATAATATTCATTTCACTTCAACAAACAATTCTGAACAAACAAGTGGTCTTTTTTATTTTACTTGATCTCTCTCTCTTGAACTTAGCCAGAATTCCATAAGGAAGTGGACTGGAAGACAAACTTAATGAGGTACAAAAATATCTTTTCTGTTTCACTTTTCCCCCTTCTATATCCTCCCCACCTTGAATCACTCATGCAGCAACTAAACATTATTTTAGGCCAAACATTTATAAGGGAGTCTTTTCCCCTTCTTTTTTTTTCTCCAGAAGGCTCTTAGTTCTCTCAGGTAAATTAGTTTCTTGTGGACTAATCATATCACACCATCATCCAGGCAGGTCTGGAATATGCTTTAGTGATTGTGATCAATTTTTGTAGGAAGCCTCTAGTGTGAAAATATTTCCTATATTTCATAAGAGTAAAATGCTACAATTATTTGTTGTCTGTAGTTTCCTCTGTTATTTTCTTAAAAGACGTGAACACAAGTTAACCAGAAAAATTAACAGATGGCTATTATATATCTTGCTTATTACTACAAGGTTTTCTTCAAGTACAATGTAAACACTGTGCTTTTTAAAAAGCAGGCATGTAAATAAGTATCTGTAGTGTATGAATAAGGACACCATTATACACTGTATTTATAAAAGATAAATTCTTTCTTATACATCGCAATAATTAGTTGTTAGTTGCAACCTGGAGGGTAGACCAATTAGAAAATCACATGATCCAAACACAATAAAACTATCATCTTGATAAGAGGATTCTTAATGGGATAGACATATTAGAGGAATTTGTATAGTAGAGAGACACTCTCCCAAGTAAATTCTGAAGGATAAAGTTGAAGCAATTTTGTTTCCAACTGGAAGGAGAGTGGAAAGTTGAGGGAGGGGGAAACTTTCTCATTTGTAACACTTGGTATCATAATATTACTATTAACTGAGGCAGGGATTACCTTAGAGAGACCAATTTGTGCACTGTCTTGTCCAGATCACTCCCATCCCCTTGAGGAAAGAACTCATTAACCCAGTGGTTGAAAAGTTGACAACTGACAAATTATAATCAAGATTCCTGCCAGAGATTGCCCTACTCTGAAGAGAGCCATCTTGCCCACAGTCACATCCTCTTCTGTAGGGCAGCCTGAGTCCAATGACTGTTTGATACCAGGGTGTACATGCCCTAACTCCTTGACCTTGTTCTGGATAATGCCAGCTCCAGAATTTGCTGTGGAGTCAGTTGAGGTTTGTCCTAGGAGTGCATCACAGCTCAACTTCTTCTGTCTTTCGTGCTTCCTTTGACCCACACAATTGCTGGTACCTAGAGCACTCCTCATAAATTTCTTCCTCTCAAAGTATATCTCAGCATCTCTTAGTTTAGTTTTATAGGCATTGTGTTTAAGGTAAATCTAGAACTTAAGATAGTGCCCTGAATGAGATAAAGTATTTAAATCAAAGGGCATTAAAAGCCATAGTTATAAATAATATAATTCATGGAAAATTTACAATGAGAAAGAAGTGGAACAAGGAAAAATACTTGGGTATACAAATATTTTGTTTAATTTGGACACAAGAAAAGAAACTAGGAGAGAAGACTCAGAAAAAGAGAAAAGATGGAGAGATAAGAGAAAAACCATGGAAATAATAAGCCACAGAAGGCAAGGCAAGATACCATTTTAAGAAGGAAGGAATGGGAGATTGGGTCAAGATGACAGAGTAGAAAGACAGGTGCTCACTCCCTCTTGTGAGAGCACCACAATCACAACTAACTGTTGAACAATCATTGACAGGAAGACACTGGAACTCACCAAAAAAAATACCCCACATCCAAAGACAAAGGAGAAGCCACAATGAGACAGTAGGAGGGGCACAATTACAATAAAATCAAATCCCATAACCACTGGGTGGGTGACTCACAAACTGGAGAACAATTATACCACAGAAGTCCACCCACTGGAGTGAAGGTTCTGAGCCCCATGTCAGGCTTCCCAACCTGGGGGTCTGGCAATGGGAGGAGGAACTCCCAGAGAATCAGACTTTGAAAGCTAGCAGGATTTGATTGCATGACTTTGACAGGACTGGGGGAAAGAGACTCCACTCTTGGAGGGCACACACAAAGTAGTGTGTGCATCAGGACCCAGGGGGAAGGAGAAGAGACATCACAGGAGACTGAACCAGACCTACCTGCTAGTGTTGGAGGGTCTCCTGCAGAGGTGGGGGTGGGGAGGGTGGCTGTGGCTCACTGCAGGGACAAGGACACTGGTAGCAGAAGTTCTGGGAAGTACTCCTTGGCATGAGCCCTCCTGAAGTCCACCATTAGCCCCATCAAAGACCCTGTAGCCTCCAGTGCTGGGCCACTTCAGGCCAAACAACCAACAGGGAGGTAACTCAGCCCCACCCATTAGCAGACAAAAGGATTAAAGTTTTATGGAGCTCTGCCCACCAGAGCAACATCTAGCTCTACCCACCACTAGTCACTCCCATCAGGAAGCTTGCACAAGTCACTTAGATAGACTCATCCACCAGAGGGCAGAAAGCAGAAGCAAGAAGAACTACAATCCTGCAGGCTCCAGAAAAACAACTAAATGAAGTAGAGAAAGGCAAACTTCCAGGAAAAGAATTCAGATTAATGATAGTGAAGATGATCCAGGACATCAGAAAAAGAATGGAGACAAAGATCAAGAAGATGCATGAAATGTTTAACAAAGACCTAGAAAAATTAAAGAACAAGCACCTAGAAGAATTAAAGAACAAACAAACAAAGATGGGCTTCCCTGGTGGTGCAGTGGTTTAGAGTCCACCTGCCGATGCAGGGCACACGGGTTCGTGCCCCAGTCCGGGAAGATCCCACATGCCGTGGAGCAGCTGGGTCCATGAGCCATGGCCGCTGAGCCTGTGCATCCGGAGCCTGTGCTCTGCAACGGAAGAGGCCACAACAGCGAGAGGCCCATGTACTGTAAAAACAAACAAACAAACGAACGAAAACCCAAAGATGAACAATACAATAACTGAAATGAAAAATACACTAGAAGGAATCAATAGGAAAACACCTGAGGCAGAAAAATGCATAAGTGACCTGGAAGACAGAATAGTAGAATTCACTGCTGCAGAGAAGAATAAAGAAGAAAGAATGAAAAGAAATTAAGACAGCCTAAGAGGCCTCTGGGAAAACATTAAATACACCAAAATTCACATTATAGGGCTCCAGAAGGAGAAGAGAGAGAGAAAGGACCTGAGATAATATTTGAAGAGATTATAGTCAAAAACTTCCCTAACATGGGAAAGGAAATAACCACCCAAGTCCAGGAAGGTCACAGCATCCCAGGCAGGATTACCCCAATGAGAAACACACAGTAATGAAATTGACAGAAACTAAAGACAAATAAAAATTATTAAAAGCAACAAGGGAAAAACAACAAATAACATACAAGGGAACTCCCATAAAGTCAATAGCTGATTTCTCATTAGAAACTACACAGCCAGAAGGGAGTGGCACAATATATTTAAAGTGATGAAGGGAAGAACATACAACCAAGATTACTCTACCCGGCAAAGATCACATTCAGATTCGCTGGAGAAATCAAAAGCTTTACAGGCAAGCAAAAGCTAAGAGAATTCAGCATCACCAAGCCAGCTCTACAACAAATGCTAAAGGAACTTCTCTGAGTGGGAAACACAAGAGAAGAAAAGGACCTACAAAAACAAAGCCAAAACAATTAAGAAAATGGTAATAGGAACATACATATCAATAATTACCTTAAATGTGAATGGATTAAATGTTCCAACCAAAAGACACAGGCTTGCTGAATGGACATAAAAACAAGACCCATGTATATGCTGTCTACAAGAGACCCACTTCAGATCTAGGGACACATACAGACTGAAAGTGAGGGGATGGAAAAAGATATTCCATGCAAATGGAAATCAAAAGAAAGCTGGAGTAGCAATACTCATATCAGATAAAATAGACTTTAAAATAAAGAATGTTACAAGAGACAAGAGAGGACACTACATTATGATCAAGGGATCAATCCAAGAAGAAGATATAACAATTATAAATATATATGCACCCAATATAGGAGCACCTCAATATATAAGACAACTGCTAACAGCTATAAAAGAGGAAATCGACAGTAACACAATAATACTGCAGGACTTTAACACCTCACTTACACCAGTGGACAGATCATCCAGAAAGAAAATTAATAGGGAAACACAAGGTACAAATGACACAATAGACCAGATAGATTTAATTGATATTCATAGGACATTCCATCCAAAAGCAGCAGAATACACTTTCTTCTCAAGTGTACATGGAACATTCTCCAGGATAGATCACATCTTGGGCCACAAATCAAGCCTCAGTAAATTTAAGAAAATTGAAATCATAGCAAGCATCTTTTCCGACCACAATACTATGAAATTAGAAATCAATTACAAGGAAAAAAAATTAAAAAACACAAACACATGGAGGCTAACAATACATTACTAAATAACCAAGCGATCACCGAAGAAAGCAAAGAGGAAATCAAAAAATACCTAGAGACAAATGACAACGAAAATACGATGATCCAAAACCTATGGGATGCAGCAAAAACAGGTCTATGAAGGAAGTTTATAGAAATACAATCCTACTTAAAGAAACAAGAAAAATCTCAAATAAACAATCTAAACTTACACCTAAAAGAACTAAAGAAAGAAGGACAAACAAAACCCAAAGTAAGTAGAAGGAAAGAAATCATAAAGATCAGAGCAGAAAAATGAAATAGAAACAAAGAAAACAATAGCATAGATCAATAAAACTAAAAGGTGGTTCTCTGAGAACATAAACAAAATTGATAAACCTTTAGCCAGACTCATCAAGAAAAAAAGGGAGAGGACTCAAATCAATAAAATTAGTAATGAAAAAGGAGAAGTTACAATGGACACTGCAGAAATACAAGGCATCCTAAGAGACCACTACAAGCAACTTTATGCCAATAAAATGGGCAACCTGGAAGAAATGGAAAAATTCTTAGAAAGGTATAACCTTCCAAAACTGAACCAGGAAGAAATGGAAAATATGAACAGACCAATCGCAAGTAATGAAATTGAAGCTGTGATTAAACATTTTCCAATAAACAAAAGTCCAGGACCAGATAGCTTCACAGGTGAATTCTATCAAACATTTAGAGAACAGCTAACACCCATCCTTCTCAAACTCTTCCAAAAAATTGCAGAGGAAGTAACACCCCCAAACTCATCCTATGAGGCCACTATCACCCTGATACCAAAACCAGACAAAGATGCTACAAAATAAGAAAATTACAGACCAATATCACTGATGAATATAAATGCAAAAATCCTCAAGAAGATACTAGTAAACAGAATCCAATAACACATTAAGAGGATCATACACCAATATCAAGTGGGATTTATCCCAGGTATTCAAGGATTCTTCAATATATGCATATCAATCAATGTGATACACCATATTAACAAACTGAAGAATAAAACCATATGATCATCTCATTAGATGCAGAAAAAGCTGTTGACAAAATTCAACACTCATTTATGATAAAAACCCTCCAGAAAGTGGTCATAGATGGAACCTACCTCAACATCATAAAGGCCATATATGACAAACTCACAGCAAACATCATTCTCAATGGTGAAAAACTGAAAGCATTTCCTCAAAGATCAGGAACAAAATAAGGATGTCTACTCTCACCACTATTATTCAACACAGTTTTGGAAGTCCTAGCCACGGCAATCCAAGAAGAAAAAGAAATAAAAGGGATCCAAATTGGAAAGAAGACATAAAACTGTCAATGTTTGCAGATGACATGATAGTATACATAGAGAATACTAAAGATGATGCCAGAAAACTAATAGAGCTAATTAATGAATTTCATAAAGTTGCAGGATACAAAATTAATGCACAGAAATCTCTTGCATTCGTATACACTAACAATGAAAGATCATAAAGAGAAATTAAGGGAACAATCTCATTCACCACTGCAACAAAATGAATAAAATACCTAGGAGCACATCTACCTAAGGAGGTAAAAGACCTGTACTCAGAAAATTATAAGACACTGATGAAAGAAATCAAAGGTGATATGAACAGATGGAGAGATATACATGTTCTTGGATTGGAAGAATCGATATTGTGAAAATGACTATACTACCCAAAGCAATCTACAGATTCAATGCAATACCTATCAATTACCAAAGACATATTTTACAGACTAGAACACAAAATCTTAGTATTTGTATGGAGACAAAAAAGACCCTGAATAACCAAAGCAATCTTGAGAAAGAAAAATGGAGCTGGAGGAATCAGACTCCCTGACTTCAGACTATAATACAAAGCTACAGTATGGTACTGACACCAAAATAGAAATATAGATCAATGGAACAGGATAGAAAGCCCACAGATAGACCCACACACCTATGGTCAACTAATCTATGACAAAGGAGGCAAGGATATACAATGGGGAAAAGAAATTCTCTTCAATAAGTGGTGCTGGAAAAACTGGACAGCTACATGTGAAAGAATAAAATTTGAACACTACCTAACACTATTCACAAAAGTAAACTCAAAATGGATTAAAGATCTAAATGTAAGACCAGACACTATAAAAATCTTAGAGGAAAACATAGGCAGAACTTTATTTGACATAAATCACAGCAAGATCTTTTTTGACCCACCTACTAGAGTAATGGTAATTAAAAAAAAAACAAATGGAATCTAATGAAGCTTAAAAGCTTTTGCACAACAAAGGAAACTGTAAACAAGACAAAAAGACAACCCTCAGAATGGGAGAAAATATTTGCAAATAAAGCAACTGACAAAGGATTAATCTCCAAAATATATAAACAGCTCATGCAGCTCAATATTAAAAAAACAAACAGCCCAATCAAAACATGGGCAGAAGACCTAAATAGACATTTCTCCAAAGAAGATATACAGATGGCCAAGAGGCATATGAAAAGCTGCTCAGCATCACTAATTATTAGAGAAATGCAAATCAAAACTACCATGAGGTATCACCTTACACTGTTTAGAATGGGTATCATCAGAAAATCTACAAACAACAAATGCTGGAGAGAGTGTGGAGAAAAAGGAACCCTCTTGCACTGTTCGTGGGAATGTAAATTGATACAGCCACTATGGAGAACAGTATGGAGGTTCCTTAAAAAAGTAAAAATAGAATTACCATATGACCCAGTGATCCCACTACTGGGCAGATACCTGGAGAAAACCATAATTCAAAAAAACACACGCACACCAATGTTCATTGCAGCACTGTTTACAATAGCCAGATCATGGAAGCAACCTAAATGCCCATCGACAGACAAATGGGTAAAGAAGATGTGGTACATATATACAATGGAATATTACTCAGCCATAAAAAGGAACGAAATTGGGTCATTTGTAGAGATGTGGATGGACCTAGAGACTGTCATACAGAATGAAATAAGTCAGAAAGAGAAAAACAAATATCGTGTATTAGTGCATATATGTGGAATCTAGAAAAATGGTACAGATGAACAAGTGTGCAAGGCAGAATTAGAGACACAGATGTAGAGAACAAAAGTATGGCCACCAAGAGGGGAAACTGAGGTGGGGCTGGGGGTGGGTGGTGGGATGAATTGGGAGATTGGGATTGACATATATACACTAATATGTATAAAATAGATAACTAATAAGAACCTGCTATATAAAAATAATAAAATAAAATTTTTAAAAAAAGGAAGGAAATGGTCTCATGATCAGATAATCCAGAGATGTAAAGGAAGAGAATAGAAAAATGAATGATAAATGTTATTTTAGCTCTAATATTCATTGCTTATTGTGGGAGAAGTCATTTCAGTGGAATCATAACAAAGGAGGTGGAATAGGATGGGTTGAATAGAAAATTGAAAAACAAAAATTAAATTTTAAAAAAGAATAAAAACAAAAGTGTGTGATGGTTAATTTTATTAATGTGTCAATTTTACTGCGTTATTAATGCCCAATTGGTCAAGCATTATTCTGGGTGTGAGGGTGTTTCTTGATGAGATAGATTAACATTTGGATCAGTAGACTTTGTAAAGCAGGTTGCCCTCTCTGATATGGATGGGCCTCATGCAGTCAACTGAAGACTTGAATAGAACAAAAAGGCTGAGTAAGAGGGAACTCCTCTGGCCTGTCTGCATGAGCAGAGACATTGCTATTTTCTGGCCTTTGGACTCCAACTGGAACATTGGTTCTCTTTGGATCTCAAACCCACATGCTTGCAGACTAGAATGTACACCATCAGTTCTCCTGGGTCTCAGGCCTTCTGACAGGACTGGATCTACACATTGGCTATCCTGGGTCCCCAGCTTATTAACTGCAGATCTTGGCATTTCTCAACAACCGTAATCATGTGAGCCAACTCCTTGAAATAAATATCTTTATATATATATATTGGTTCTGTCTCTGAAGAACCCTGACTACTAGAGATAGACTATAGGTTGTTTCAAGAAGCTTGTCTAAAAGTGAAGAATTTTATGAGTGCGTGTGTTTAAATTTTAAATGAGAATACGCCACTGGAAAAAGGGTGCTACTTCCTTGCTCTTCCTTGGTTTTCTTCCTATTTCCTTTAACCAAATATTTAACATTTTATTCCTTTTTATATTATTTTCCCATGAGACCTACTATTATGCTGGAGACTAAATCATATGTTCTAGATGTTGAAACTTCTACTCAGAATATGAGTCCTATCATATTCTCTCTACCTGTTGCTTCTCCCCACGTATCTACTCTGTTTTGGGTGCTTTTGCATTTAACATTCAGAGAAAAAAATCTTTAATATAGTCTTTATATTCAACTTATATTAGCATGGTTATCTGAATTCCTTCTTTGTCATAACTTTTAGCAATACAAAAAAGAATAGCATGTTCTTAATGCAAATAATTTTTGCTCTGGATTTAAATCACTTGCAAAACTATACTTATAAACAAATCCCCACGTATCTACTCTGTTTTGGGTGCTTTTGCATTTAACATTCAGAGAAAAAAATCTTTAATATAGTCTTTATATTCAACTTATATTAGCATGGTTATCTGAATTCCTTCTTTGTCATAACTTTTAGCAATACAAAAAAGAATAGCATGTTCTTAATGCAAATAATTTTTGCTCTGGATTTAAATCACTTGCAAAACTATACTTATAAACAACATTTCCAAATTATTTCCCATTTACTTACTCCTCTGCAGATATGTTAGCCCACCTACTGGTATTAATTTCCCACGGCTGCAATAACAAAGTACCATAAATGATGTAGCTTAAAGCAAAAATTTTTTGTCTCACAGTTCTGAAGGCTAGAGGGCCAAAAGCAAGGTATTTTCAGGGCCATGCTCTCTCTGTAAATTTTAGGGGAAGAATCCTCCTCAGCTTCTGGCAGTCCCA
The DNA here is from genome assembly GCF_003031525.2 of Neophocaena asiaeorientalis asiaeorientalis. Lineage (NCBI taxonomy): Eukaryota > Metazoa > Chordata > Mammalia > Artiodactyla > Phocoenidae > Neophocaena > Neophocaena asiaeorientalis. Next base: position 4,561,018 of record NW_020173215.1, read on the forward strand.
AGTGTTCTTTGGCTTGTGCAAGTAGCTTCAGTCTCTGAATCCACCTTCACATGGCCATCTTCTCCCTGTTTGTCTGCCTTCACACCATCTTTCCTCTTTTTATAAGGACACCAGTCACATTAGATTAAAGACCCACCCTACTGTAGGATGTTTTCATCCTGACTTAACTAATTACATCTGCAGTGACTCAATTTTCAAATAAGGTCACAGTAGGAAGTACAGGGACTTAGGACTTCAACATATTTGGTGTGGGGGGGCCACACCATTCAACCCATAACACTGTTCTTTCTTGAGCACACCAAGTCTATTCGTACCCTGTGGCCTTGCACATGATTGCCTTGTGTCTGTCATGTTCTTTGACTCCTTCAGGACTATGCTTGAATGAACTTATTAGAGAGCCCTTCCATGACCACCGGCTGCCACTCTGTGTTCCCTTTTATTTCTTTACAGTATGTATCACCACCTGCGTGCTGTATGTTTATTGGCTTATTCATTTATTGTCTGCCTGTTTTCAATGATTGACTATACTCCTAAACCAGAGGTGTTAACTTTATGAACTGTGGAGAAAAGTAGAATCAACAAGGAAGACATTAGGGTGGAAGTAGGAGTCTGTAATAACTAAACGTTCTCAAGCTCCTATATATTATAAAAATGAATATTGATGTTAAGTCAAATTAAAAAAATAAGCCATATTCTTCCTAGTATGAGATTTAGGGATAAGGTTTATATTTTAAACAAATATTTACAGTTGAGGAGTGTTGAAAATATTAAATTAATTCAATCAACATACTTAGCAACTATTTACTGAATGACTATTATGTGTCAAACCCTATTCTGGGCACTGATGCTATAGCAGGAAAACGCTTAGATAAATTCTTTGCTGTCACAGTGTTTACTTTCTAAAGGGAAGAGACAGAAAATAACCAAATTTTAAAAATATTTAATAGAAATATATAGAGAGAATACATCAGATGGAAGTACTTGACTGGATATCATTTTATCCTCATTTTATCTAAGGTCAGAGAAGTCTCTGTGTGGAGATAATATTTGAGCAGAGTCTTTAAGAAACAAGAAATGAGCCTTTTAGAGATCTATAGACACAGTGTCCAAGACAAAATGATAAACAATTGCAAAGGCCATGAGATGGAAGAAGAATGTAATTTGCACATTTAAGGAATAGCAAGAAGCCCAGAATGGCCAGATCAGAGTGAATGAAAAAAACAGGAGTGATAAATGAATTCGGGGTGGGATGGGGGACAGCAGAAGTGAGACCTTGTAGGCCACGGATGGCAAACTATGACCTTAAAAGCTAAATCCAACTTGGTACCTGTTTTTCTAAATAAAATTTCATGGACTACAGCCATGCCCATTTATTTGTATATTTTCTATGTCTGCTTTCACATTACAAGCACAGAGTTGAACAGCTGTCACTATAACCATATGGGATGCAAACAGACATGTGATCTGACTAATGTTTTAAAAAGATTACTCTGTTATATAAAGAATAGACTGTACAGAGTTAAGTGTAGAAGGAGGAAAACCAGTTAGGAGGTGTCATAGTATGCAAATATACATAAACCACATTGTTAATTTACATAATTAAGTAATTAGTCACCATAGGTAATCATAGGAGTGGTCTACTTGAAATAGAGGAATGTACGATTTTACATTTAATTTTGGTATAAATTTTTTAAAAATCATATACATTATCTTTTTACATTACCTATTGTCAGTATCTCTAGTGTCTCATTTTCCTAAAAGAAAATTTTTAGTTTCTATTCTATTTTCACTTTGAACAAGCCTTTAATGTCATAGGTACTCTGGTTATTCTCATGAAGATTACTTTTGCTGTATCTGAATATTTCTTTTGGTTATTATGGTAAATTTGCACTAACTTTTAAGCTCCATTGCAATTAAAACTTTCTTATCTGAATCACTGAGCTTATAATAAGCAACCCTCACATTATCAAAGTGAAATTATACACCTTTTTAAAAAACTAATCTTAACAGAGATTTTAAAAATTACATGTAATTAACATTAAATTAACTTAATATTGTGACATTCATTTCAGACAACAAATATTTATTGGGCACTAACTTTGTGACAGACAGTATCCTATGCACTAATGTGAAATGATTAACGAACAGACATGTCTTTTCCTCATACAAGGCTGTAATATAGGTAAAGAGAGAGGCAAGAACAAATAAGCAAGTAATCAAACAAAAATACAATTAAAAACATGAATTCCTTCTTTGTCATAACTTTTAGCAATACAAAAAAGAATAGCATGTTCTTAATGCAAATAATTTTTGCTCTGGATTTAAATCACTTGCAAAACTATACTTATAAACATTTCCAAATTATTTCCCATTTACTTACTCCTCTGCAGATATGTTAGCCCACCTACTGGTATTAATTTCCCACGGCTGCAATAACAAAGTACCATAAATGATGTAGCTTAAAGCAAAAATTTTTTGTCTCACAGTTCTGAAGGCTAGAGGGCCAAAAGCAAAGTATTTTCAGGGCCATGCTCTCTCTGTAAATTTTAGGGGAAGAATCCTCCTCAGCTTCTGGCAGTCCCAAGTGTTCTTTGGCTTGTGCAAGTAGCTTCAGTCTCTGAATCCACCTTCACATGGCCATCTTCTCCCTGTTTGTCTGCCTTCACACCATCTTTCCTCTTTTTATAAGGACACCAGTCACATTAGATTAAAGACCCACCCTACTGTAGGATGTTTTCATCCTGACTTAACTAATTACATCTGCAGTGACTCAATTTTCAAATAAGGTCACAGTAGGAAGTACAGGGACTTAGGACTTCAACATATTTGGTGTGGGGGGGCCACACCATTCAACCCATAACACTGTTCTTTCTTGAGCACACCAAGTCTATTCGTACCCTGTGGCCTTGCACATGATTGCCTTGTGTCTGTCATGTTCTTTGACTCCTTCAGGACTATGCTTGAATGAACTTATTAGAGAGCCCTTCCATGACCACCGGCTGCCACTCTGTGTTCCCTTTTATTTCTTTACAGTATGTATCACCACCTGCGTGCTGTATGTTTATTGGCTTATTCATTTATTGTCTGCCTGTTTTCAATGATTGACTATACTCCTAAACCAGAGGTGTTAACTTTATGAACTGTGGAGAAAAGTAGAATCAACAAGGAAGACATTAGGGTGGAAGTAGGAGTCTGTAATAACTAAACGTTCTCAAGCTCCTATATATTATAAAAATGAATATTGATGTTAAGTCAAATTAAAAAAATAAGCCATATTCTTCCTAGTATGAGATTTAGGGATAAGGTTTATATTTTAAACAAATATTTACAGTTGAGGAGTGTTGAAAATATTAAATTAATTCAATCAACATACTTAGCAACTATTTACTGAATGACTATTATGTGTCAAACCCTATTCTGGGCACTGATGCTATAGCAGGAAAACGCTTAGATAAATTCTTTGCTGTCACAGTGTTTACTTTCTAAAGGGAAGAGACAGAAAATAACCAAATTTTAAAAATATTTAATAGAAATATATAGAGAGAATACATCAGATGGAAGTACTTGACTGGATATCATTTTATCCTCATTTTATCTAAGGTCAGAGAAGTCTCTGTGTGGAGATAATATTTGAGCAGAGTCTTTAAGAAACAAGAAATGAGCCTTTTAGAGATCTATAGACACAGTGTCCAAGACAAAATGATAAACAATTGCAAAGGCCATGAGATGGAAGAAGAATGTAATTTGCACATTTAAGGAATAGCAAGAAGCCCAGAATGGCCAGATCAGAGTGAATGAAAAAAACAGGAGTGATAAATGAATTCGGGGTGGGATGGGGGACAGCAGAAGTGAGACCTTGTAGGCCACGGATGGCAAACTATGACCTTAAAAGCTAAATCCAACTTGGTACCTGTTTTTCTAAATAAAATTTCATGGACTACAGCCATGCCCATTTATTTGTATATTTTCTATGTCTGCTTTCACATTACAAGCACAGAGTTGAACAGCTGTCACTATAACCATATGGGATGCAAACAGACATGTGATCTGACTAATGTTTTAAAAAGATTACTCTGTTATATAAAGAATAGACTGTACAGAGTTAAGTGTAGAAGGAGGAAAACCAGTTAGGAGGTGTCATAGTATGCAAATATACATAAACCACATTGTTAATTTACATAATTAAGTAATTAGTCACCATAGGTAATCATAGGAGTGGTCTACTTGAAATAGAGGAATGTACGATTTTACATTTAATTTTGGTATAAATTTTTTAAAAATCATATACATTATCTTTTTACATTACCTATTGTCAGTATCTCTAGTGTCTCATTTTCCTAAAAGAAAATTTTTAGTTTCTATTCTATTTTCACTTTGAACAAGCCTTTAATGTCATAGGTACTCTGGTTATTCTCATGAAGATTACTTTTGCTGTATCTGAATATTTCTTTTGGTTATTATGGTAAATTTGCACTAACTTTTAAGCTCCATTGCAATTAAAACTTTCTTATCTGAATCACTGAGCTTATAATAAGCAACCCTCACATTATCAAAGTGAAATTATACACCTTTTTAAAAAACTAATCTTAACAGAGATTTTAAAAATTACATGTAATTAACATTAAATTAACTTAATATTGTGACATTCATTTCAGACAACAAATATTTATTGGGCACTAACTTTGTGACAGACAGTATCCTATGCACTAATGTGAAATGATTAACGAACAGACATGTCTTTTCCTCATACAAGGCTGTAATATAGGTAAAGAGAGAGGCAAGAACAAATAAGCAAGTAATCAAACAAAAATACAATTAAAAACTGTGAAAAGCTGTAAAAGGAAACAAATAAGCTACTAAGGTAAAAATAATGGAGACCTATTTTAGTTTGGATGATAAAGGAAGGATTTTCTAGAGAAGTAATATTTAAACTAAAATCTAAAAATAAGATGCAACCAATTTTGCAAGGAGCAGAAGGAAATCTATGATAGACAGTAGGGAGAGCACAGTTAAAGTCCCTGAGATAAGAGTATCTTTGGTGTGTTTGAGGAACTTAAAAGCCAACTTTGCAGGAGCACAACCATGAAGGAATAGAGTGGAGAAGAAGACCCCAATCCCAGTGAACAAATAACACTCTGTAGTTCCTAACACATTGGGGCACTTTTACATACCTCCAGTAAATTATGTGGAAGAGACAGAATATTTAGGGAAGCTTTATGAAGATGACAAAACAAGTATTTGCCTAGTTTAATCAAAAGACTTGAATTATTTTATATTAATCAAATGTTTAAATTTTGTGTCTTTAGGCACAATCTAAAGAATCTAAGAAGTAAGACTTTTCATTAGCTACATCATCCCAATTTATATGCTTCATAGCAGGAAATCTGTTTCTGTGTGTGCTTTGATCCTGCCATTTAATTTCATCTTACTAAATTCCTTATAAAGTCTTATCAAATATAAGCCCTGGGAAGTATGTATAAAATCCATTTCCATTTTTATCCTATTAATGGGGTCTTTTTCATCGAAAAAAATCCCTAAGGTTGCTCTCACTTTTATGCAGTTTGAAGATACAGTTTAATGCCTGCAAAGAAACATTTTATTTATTTTTAATTTGATGATAGCTGAAAACTTAATAGTGTTTTTAAAACATATATTTTCCTTAGGTGATAAAATAGGTTTTTTTTTATTTTTACCAAAGAACAATCTAATTTTGATGTATAAATATATATGTCTTCCAATAAGAGTGAGTTGGAAATCCTTTTATCACATAAAAATATAGCCTATAGGGATATATTTCTGCTTTAGAATACAAATTGAGAAATAAAAATTTTTAGCCACACTATAAAGAATTTACAATACATAAACAGTGATTTATTAACGTATAGTAGCTCTCTGATGTTTTTTCTAGCAATCTCATTTTCTGCATTTTATTATAAAAACATAGATATAAAAAAAACAGAGATAAGTTGACCTATTTTGTCTAAATGTCATACCTTAAAAGTAACATAAATTATGAATTCAAGTTCAGACTTGGGTAATTCAAATTTTCTTACTGTAATATAATATGCTTTTGAAGAAGAAAAATATTTTTATAGGAAAAAACAGTAAATAATTCAGAAACAAACAAACTAAAGGAGGCATTTAGCAGCTCTTTCATTATTAACTGACTGAAACAATTTTGGTAGATGAAATATACTATTATATTTTTAAATGTATATTTTATTTGTTACCAAATGTAATACCACAATGTGACAAAGCTCACACTCAGTTCAAGGGCCAGTCCCTGCCATTGCAAACCAATACTTATTGGGAAAGTATAGGGTATTGAGATAGGTCAGAATAATGGCACTTAGCACAGTCTGTAGCCATGGAGGGGAAATAGTATTATTCTTGTAATTTAGCCAGTAGTACATATCAAAATTAGCTAGAGAACATTTTTAAAACACATAAGCCTTGGCCCTACCTCATAACCTGATAAAATGGGGAGAGTGACTCTCCTATAAACAAGATAGTCATGTGATCATATATACCAGGGGTCCCCAACCCCCGGGCCATGGGCCGGTACTGGTCCGTGGCCTGTTAGGAACTGAGCCATACAGCAGGAGGTGAGTGGCAAATGAACGAGTGAAGCTTCATCTGTATTTGCGGCCGCTCCCCATCGCTCACATTACCACCTGAGCTCCACCTCCTGTCAGATCAGCGGAGGCATTAGATTCTCATAGGAGTGTGAACCCTACTGTGAACTGAGCATGCGAGGGATCTAGGTTGTGTGCTCCTTACAAAAATCTAATGCCTGATGATCTGAGGTGGAGCTGAGGTGATGCTAGTGCTGGGGAGTGGCGGGAAATACAGATTATCATTAGCAGAGAGGTTTGACTGCACAGAGACCATAATAAATCAGTTGCTTGCAGACTCATATCAGAACCCTATCAGTGAGTGGCAAGTGAAAACAAGCTCGGGGCTTCCACTGATTCTGCATTATGGTGAGTTGTATAATTATTTCATTATATATTATAATGTAATAATAATAGAAATAAAGTACACAATAAATGTAATGAGCTTAAATCATCCCCAAACCATTCCCTACCTCCCCCAGTTCATGGAAAAATTGTCTTCCACGAAACCGGTCCCTGGTGCCAAAAAGTTTGGGGACTGCTTATATATACCAATAAAGAAGGTCACTGGGGCATCAGAATAAAATCAGATGGGGTGATATAGGAAGGAAGTATTCCACTGGGGAACCTAATGAAGTAATTTGGGTGTAATTGATGGTGGATGAATTAAGGTTGTAGATGTGGAGCTTGAGAGAATCAAGAGAGAGAAAAGATGATTGTATGGATATAGAGTATAAAAAGAAGAGAGGAAATTCATTGCGTAGAGGAAAAGAAATTGCTTAAGAATCTGAAACATTAGATATGTGTTATCCACTAGTAGTCACATGTAGTTTATTGAGCATGTACAATGTGACTAGTCTGAATTGAGATGTTTTATGTGCAAAACACACATCAGGTTTTGAAAATTTAATAAGAAAAGTGAATGTAAAGTATCTTATTAATAGTTTTCTATTGATAACATGTTTAAACTGTTGGACAATTTGGGGAAAAATATCATTAAAATTAATTTCACCTGTTCCTTTTTACTTCTTTTAATGTAGCTACTTGTAATTTAAAGATTACACACACAGCTCCCATTTTGTCAAGCATTGTATATCTATTGAATAACACTACCCTAGACAATTATCTGGACTTTATAATTTTAAATTTCAATCATTCTAAGACTGCTTTCACCTTAGCAGAATGTGAATAATTATATTGTCTGAAAAACTCACAGGCCTATTTGGAAGATCAGTTGAAATAATATATAAAAGAACAGTATAAATAACAAAACATTCAAAGATAATTCAAGACATTAGATGAATAAAATGTACGATTTAACCTAGGTTACTTTGAAAATAATTTTTATATAAACATAACTTTTATGATTCAACAGGTAGCTAACTGATCACTACAAATACGTACAGACTATTACTCGAGGAATCTATTTGGGGCAGGAACAAATTTTTTCACTTTAGATATTACCTGAAGAAATTCAGAAGTATCCCACAATAGCGTATGTGTACTAACTAATAATCTTGTAAAAATCCATGTGCTCTCTATAACATAACATATGGTAATTTGTTCTATTTAGCCTAAAACTACCCCCTTCAATTTTCATTAGGCCCTATATTCAGTACCCAAGAAGTCACTGAAAAATGAAATGGTTACCAACCTATAAATTAGAGTAGTTTATTAATTTTGATTATATTATCTTTAGCTTTTTTCTTTGCTTGAAGTCTCAGCTTTAAATTAATAATATACAGATAAATGTATTTCTTGCAAAATCATTCTTTGAATTCTCTGAAAGAGCATGCTTACAGCCTGGGCTGAGCCAGTGGTAATTTTTAAAGCCATCTTCAGTTGAAAGTAACTATTTGCACTTCTCACAATTGGCAGGGTTTTTATTATTACATACATTACATAACTTACTTGAGAAAATGACCAAAGTGGCTTTTCACAAAAGTAAGTGAACATTTTCTTTTGGCTTTGTTTTCAAAATTAGTCACAGTGGGAATCAATTTAATTTAAAATGCACTAAAACGTCAAAGACTTCAAATTTTGCATACAGAGTACCTGACCTAAAAAACACATTAAACAGTCAGTTGAATGTAAAGTAGTTATAAATCAGGTGGAAAACATAACTGCACACACTGCTTCTCTTTTATGTATTCACACTGTTAAATTGGGTAAGAAGACTAAGATCATTTAATACTTTTTTTTTGTAATATGTGCAATGTGATATATTTAATGTTTCATTACAAATAGGATTATATTATGTGACTGATGGCCTGCAGGGATTTTTCTTAAGCCAGAAAATATAATTTAATACTAACATGTGATTTTTAAAAATGAGACTAAAGCAGTTCATAGTGAATTCACAATCTTTATAAAAAATTGTTCTCTTCACCAACTTATTAAAAGTTTCCTTAAAATGCATGCTAAATTATTTGTAAATTCTTCTTACCTGCAACCTAGGAGATACCAGCATTCCTCTCTTCAGTCCATCCCCTTCTCCTCCCAGTCTCCTCTTCCAAACTCACCAACAATACCAACAAGAATAGCAAAAGGTATTTTTCTTCTTTTCTTAATTTTATTATTCTCTCTCTTTTTTTAAACTTTCTATTTTATATTGCAGTAGAGCCAGTTTATGCGTGTTGTGATAGTTTCAGGTGCACAGCAAAGGCATTCAGCTGTATATATACATGTATCTGTTCAACCCTAAACTCCCCTCCCATCCAGGCTGTCACATAACACTGAGCAGAGTTCCCTGTGCTATGTAGTAGGTTCTTGTTGGTTACCTATTTTAAATATAGCCGTGTGTACATGTGGATCCCAAACTCCCTAATTATCCCTTCCCCCATCCTTCCCCCGGTAACCATAAGTTTGTCTCTAAGTCCATGAGTCTGTTTCTGTTTTGTAAGTGAATTCATTTGCATCATTTCTTTTTAGATTCCACATATAAGGGATATCATATGATATTTCTCTTTCTCTGACTTCCTTCACTTAGTATGACAATCTCTAGGTCCAGCCATGTTGCTGCAAATGGCATTATTTCATTCAATACAAACAATAAATGCTGGAGAGGGTGTGGAGAGAAGGGAACCCTCCTACACTGTTGTTGGGAATGTAAATTGGTACAACCACTATGGAGAACAGTATGGAGATTCCTTAAAAAACTAAAAATAGAATTACCATATGATCCAGCAATCGCAGTACTGGGCATATACCCAGAGAAAACCATAATTCAAAGAGACACATGCACCCCAATGTTCATTGTAGCACTATTTACAATAGCCAGGACATGGAAGCAACCTAAATGCCCACCAACAGACAAATGGATAAAGAAGATGTGGTACATATATACAATGCAATATTACTCAGCCAAAAGGCCTTTTTCATTTCTGCAGTATAAAGAAGAAAACTTACCTGCATTCACCACCATTCACTGAATATTATGAGTCGGGTTATGTTGCCTTTACAAAGAATGGAATGATGATGTATAAGAGAGAGTAGCAGAGGCCAGCAGCAGAGGGTCAGTCACAGTTACACTTACAGATGCACACCTGGCTCTTGAGAAGGTGAGGGAGAATTTGAATACAATATTAACTAAGGAAAGAGAATATTTAAGATAGGACTAGAAAACATCCTTCTATTTTAAGAGGCCATGGATATATTACCAAGGAAACATGCTATGACATGCAAAATATGTTTAAAGCCATTTTTTAACAAGACGTTCAGATAATTCTCTATTTTTTAAAATTAGCTACTCACTTATTATGGGCTAACCTTTGTTCTAGGCAATGAGAAATATAGCAGTGCTTCTATATGTGCTGGCCTTTGTGCTGGGCAATGAGAAATATAGCAGTGAAGAAAATAGTTCTTATAATTGTGGAATTTAAAGTGTTTTTGTGAGAAATATATACATTTTTTAAGAAGTCGTATTAAAGATATGCTTATACTTGTGTTAAATGTATGGAAGGAAAAGCTCAAGGGACCAAAGGAAAGATGATAAAGAATTTTGATACCACATTCACAGAAAGATAGACAAGAGAAAAAGGCAGGGGGCTATGTACCAGATGAAGGAACAAGATAAACCCCAGAAAAACAACTAAATGAAATGGAGATAGGCAATCTTCCAGAAAAAGAACTCAGAATAATGATAGTGAAGATGATCCAGGACCTCGGAAAAAGAATGGAGGCAAAGATTGAGAAGATGCAAGAAATGTTTAACAAAGATCTAGAAGAAGTAAAGAACAAACAAACAGAGATGAACAATATAATAACAGAAATGAAAACTACACTAGAAGGAATCAATAGCAGAATAACTGAGGCAGAAGAACGCATAACTGACCTGGAAGACAGAATGGTGGAATTCAATACTGCAGAACAGAATAAAGAAAAAAGAATGAAAAGAAATGAAGACAGCCTAAGAGACCTCTGGGGCAACGTTAAACACAACAACATTCACATTATAGGGGTCCCAGAAGGAGAAGAGAGAGAGAAAGGAACCGAGAAAATATATGAAGAGATTATAGTTGAAAACTTCCCTAACATGGGAAAGGAAATAGCCACCCAAGTCCAGGAAGCACAGAGAGTCTCATACAGGATAAACACAAGGAGAAACATGCTGAGACACATAGTAAATTGGCAAAAGTTAAGACAAAGAAAAATTACTGAAAGCAGCAAGGGATAAACGACAAATAACATACAAGGGAACTCCCATAAGGTCAACAGCTGATTTCTCAGCAGAAACGCTACAAGCCAGAAGGGAGTTGCACGATATACTTAAAGTGATGAAAGGGAAGAATCTACAACCAAGATTACTCTACCCAACAAGGATCTCATTCAGATTTGACAGGGAAATGAAAAGCTTTACAGACAAGCAAGAACTAAGATAATTCAGCACGACCAAACCACCTCTACAACAAATGCTGAAGGAACTTCTCTGAGTGGGAAAAACAAGAGAAGAAAAGAACCTACAAAAACAAACCCCAAACAATTAAGAAAATGGTAATAGGAATATATATATCAATAATTACCTTAAATATGAATGGATTAAATGTTCCAACCAAAAGACACAGGCTAGGGCTTCCCTGGTGGCGCAGTGGTTGAGAGTCCACCTTCCAATGCAGGGGACATGGGTTCATGCCCCGGTGCAGGAAGATCCCACATGCCACGGAGTGGCTGGGCCCGTGAGACATGGCCGCTGAGCCTGCGCGTCCACAACGGGAGAGGCCACAACAGTGAGAGGCCCATGTATCTCAAAAAAAAGACACAGGCTTGCTGAATGGACACAAAAACAAGACCCATATATATGCTATCTACAAGAGACCCATTTCAGACTTAGGGACACATACAGACTGAAAGTGAAGTGATGGAAAAAGATATTCCATGCAAATGGAAATCAAAAGAAAGCTGGAGTAGCAATACTCATATCAGATAAAATAGACTCTAAAATAAAGAATGTTACAAGAGACAAGAAAAGGCATTACGTAATGATCAAGGGATCAATCCAAGAAGAAGATATAACAATTATAAATATATATGCACCCAATATAGGAGCACCTCAATACATAAGGCAACTGCTAACAGCTCTAAAACAGGAAATTGACAGTAACACAATAATAGTGGGGGACTTCAATACCTCACTTACAACAATGGACAGATCTTCCAAACAGAAAATTAATAAGGAAACACAAGCTTCAAATGACACAATACACCAGATAGATTTAACTGATATTTATAGGGCATTCCATCCAAAAACAGCAGATTACACTTTCTTCTCAAGTGTGTATGGAACATTCTCCAGGATAGATCACATCTTGGGTCACAAATCAAGCCTCAGAAAAATTAAGAAAATTGAAATCATATCAAGCATCTTTTCTGACCACAATGCTCTGAGACTAGAAATCAATTATAGGGAAAAAACTGTAAAAAACACAAACACATGGAGGCTAAACAATACATTACTAAATAACCAAGAGATCACTGAAGAAATCAAAGAGGAAATCAAAAAATACCTAGAGACAAATGACAATGAAGCACAATGATCCAAAACCTATGGGATGAAGCAAAAGCAGTTCTAAGAGAGAAGTTTATAGCTATAAGAGCCTACCTCAGGAAACAAGTAAAATCTCAAATAAACAATCTAACCTTACACCTAAAGGAACTAGAGAAAGAAGAACAAACAAAACCCGAAGTTAGCAGAAGGAAAGAAATCATAAAGGTCAGAGCAGAAATAAATGAAACAGAAACAAAGAAAACAATAGTAAAGATCAACAAAACTAAAAGCTGGTTCCTTGAGAAGATAAACAAAATTGATAAGCCATTAGCCAGACTCATCAAGAAAAAGAGGGAGAGGACTCAAACCAATAAAATTAGAAATGAAAAAGGAGAAGTTACAACAGACACCACAGAAATACAAAGCATCCTAAGAAACTACTACAAGCAACTCTATGCCAATAAAATGGACAACCTGGAAGAAATGGACAAATTCTTAGAAAGATATAACCTTCTAAGACTGAACCAGGAAGAAATACAAAATATGAACAGACCATTCACAAGTAATGAAATAATTGAACTGTGATTAAAAGTCTTCCAACAAACTAAAGTCCAGGACCAGATGGCTTCACAGGTGAGGTCTATCAAACATTTAGAGAAGAGATAACACTCATTCTTCCCAGACTCTTCCAAAAAATTGCAGAGGAAGTAGAACTCCCAAACTTGTTATGTGAGGCCACCATCACCCTGATACCAAAACCATACAAAGATACTACAAAAAAAGAAAATTACAGACCAATATCACTGATGAATATAGATGAGGATTAATCTCCAAAATATATAAACAGCTTATGCAGTTCAATATTAAAAAACCAAACAACTCAATCCAAAAATGGGCAGAAGACCTAAATAAACATTTCTCCAAAGAAGACATACAGATGGCCAGGAAGCACATGAAAAGCTTCTCAACATCACTAATTATTAGAGAAATGCAAATCAACTCTGCAATGAGGTATCACCTCACACCAGTTAGAATGGGCATTATCAGAAAATCTACAAACAACAAATTCTGGAGAGGGTATGGAGAAAAGGGAACCCTCTTGCACTGTTGGTGGGAATATAAATTGATACAGCCACTATGGAGAACAGTATGTAGGTTCCTTAAAGAACTAAAAATAGAATTACCATATGACCCAGCAATCCCACTACTGGGTGTATACCCTGGGAAAACCATAATTCGAAAAGACATATGCATCCCAGTGTTCATTGCAGCACTATTTACAATAGCCCAGTCATGGAAGCAACCTAAATGCCCATTGACAGACGAATGGATAAAGAAGTTGTGGTACATATACACAGTGGAATATTACTCAGCCATAAAAAGGAACAAAATTGAGTCATTTGTAGAGATGTGGATGCATCTAGAGACTGTCATACAGACTGAAGTAAGTCAGAAAGAGAAAAACAAATATCATATATTAATGCATATATATGGAACCTAGACAATGGTACAGATGAATCACTGTGCAGAGCAGAAATTGAGATACAGAAGTAGCGAACAAACATATGGACACCAAGGGGGGAAAGTGGCGGGGGGTGGTGGTGGTGATGGGATGAATTGGGCAAGTGAGATTGACATGTACACACTGATATGTATAAAATGGATGACTAATAAGAAAAAAAAATAATTTTGTTAAAAAAAAAGAACTTTAACCTTACTATGTAATTATATATATTAGTGGGAAAGTAGAAGGAATTAACAGGGTATGCCTCATGACTACTGTTTTTAAAATGCCCCCAACTCTAAGCAACCTTTCTCATAAGAATAAAAAGAAAAGGTAGAATTTATAGAAAATCTTTGTAGATCTTCCTAGCTTATTTTCTATATTTTGAGTAATGATTCAGAAAAAGAAAAAAATATTGAAAAATAAACTCTCTCGTGCCTAAAATGAGAGAAAGAGATGTAATTAGGTGTTACAATTCAATTTAGTTTAAATTACATGTGGGAATTATAACCGAGGAACTTCTATTAGTTACATCAAAGTGAAATGGTTACAGAAACACTATCAGTGATAATGTAAAATCTGTACCAAGAAAAGAAACATTTGAAGGTATTAAAAAGTGTTGCAATCAGACTGATAACAGAGGAGAATTTGTTCCTGAATAAAAACTATAACTGGAAGGGGTAAACTTAACATAAAATATTCACTAAAAAAATCTATGTACAAATATTCATAATAGTGTTGTACCCTAGACTGGAAACAGCCAAATGTTTATCAACAATTGTTATAGTCATTCAATGCAATAATACTCAGCAGTAAAACAGAATGAATACACAACAAGGATAAATGTTATACCATTATGCTGATTGAAGGGATCAAAGCACAAGAATGTATACTATGATACCATTCATGTGATATTCCAAACTATATAAACTAATCTACACTATAGATAGCAGATGAGTAGTTGCATATGGTTGGGCTGGAGGAATAGTTAACTACAATAAGGAAAGAGAAAATCTGTGAGTGATGAAAATGGTTTGTGTGTTTATTTTGGTGATGCTTATGTGTGCACGCATTTGTCAAAACTCATTGAACTGTAAATGTAAAATATGTTCTGTAATATGTTCGTATATTTTCCTTAATAATGCTAATTCAAAAAGACAAGATAAAAAGAATTATAAACCTAATGGACTTCCATTTCTAAACAAGATATTGTAAAAGGGACTGCATTTAGTCTCTTGCCTAAGACAACAAAGAAAATGAACAAAATATATAAAGCAATGACTCAAGTTACTGGGCATCAGACAACAACAGACAATGATCACTGAAAAATGGGAAACAAACAAGATAAGCTCTAAAACTGCCCTACTTATTGTTTACAGAAAGTTGGCAGACCACAGAGCAGTGAAGGAGAACTAATGCTTTCCCTGAGTGATGGAGACAGAGCTGTGTGTCTGAGGAGGGCAAGGTGGTTTGAGTTCATAGCAGAGTATCAGAGAGGAGAAAACTGAGCAAAGAAAACTCTGGGGATCCACAGAGGGTCGCCTTTAGTGTTTGGTTGAGTCTGATCAGCAAATATACGTGAGGAAACTACCTGAGTGACAGTTCCTAACAGTCAGAGTGAAAATTTTGTAATTCCCAAGGCGTCAGGTGTCTATCAAGAAGAGTCTTGCTTTAGTATAGGAAAAAATTTCCGAGATGAAACATTGCTTTGATACTAACAAAGCAAGATCCCAAAAGGATCAAACTGTTTCCAAATAACAACATTGCACCCAAGTGCTATGCTCAATAATATTTATGGGAATATGAAAAACAGCATCTGACAAAGTAAAATTCACAATATCAGACATCCAACAAAAGATTATCAGGCATAAAGAAGCAGGAAAATACAACATTGAATAAAAGTCAATCAATTAAAAAATAACACAGTTGATAGAATTAGTAGACAAGCACATTTAAATAATTATATTTCATATGTTTAAGAAGCTAAAGACTGAGGATGTTAAGCAGAAACTTTTAAAGGATAAACTACAATATCTGAGATGGAAAAAAATCTGTTTGAGGTTAAACATTATGGGCATTTAATAGATATCTCAAAAGAAATATGACCAAAACAATTCCTAATTTTACCAATCTTCCTTTGACCATCTTGCCCATTAAGTTAATGGAAATTCCATTCTTTCAGTTGCTCAGGCATAAAATTTTAAAGTTATCCTTGACTAATTTTTTTGTTCTCACTCCATAGCTACTCCATTAGTCAGTTGCTTACTTATCTTTTCAAAATACATCCAGAACCCCACCATCTCTCTCCCAGTTTATTGCAGAGCCCTCATAACTGGTCTACTTGCTTCCATGTTTGTCGCCCTACAGATTATTTTCCACATGGCAGCCAGTGTGATCCTATAGCCTAAATCTAATCATGTCCCCTTTCGGCTAAATATTATCACATGTTTCCAAGCTTACTGGCCTTATTAAGCCTCTGAGTTTCTACAATTTGGCTCATAACTGATTCTCTCACATCGTAACTTACTACTCTTCCGTTACTCATAATGCGCCGATTACTCTGGCTTCTTTTTAAATTAAAAACATACACTGCTTCACCTTAGGAGCTGCTGCATTTGTGTCATCTGCGTGAATTCCTCTTCCTCAGTATATCCAAATGGCTCCCTGCCTCGCTTCCTTTGAGTCTCAGATTATCAGTGAGACTTTCCCTTATTATCCTAATATAAAATAAGAGCTTCCCCATTACTCATTTTCCTAACCTACCTTGAATTTTCTTTACATATCACAGCAACCTGATATGACACATTGTTTATTTATGTTTATTAACTCTCTCTTTTTCTCTCTCTCTCTCTCACTAGAATGCAAACACATTAACAGAAACAGAAAAGGATTCTTGTTTATTTTTATCTCCCTAGCACATACAACAGGGATTGGCACATAGTAAGTACTAGAGTATTGAATAAATGAATAAATTTATAAAACGAAAAAGGTAAGGAAGACATAAGTCTTACTTACGTGGCACAATGTATGAGTACTATAATGGAGGAAGAAGCATAGTAATATTCTTTTGAGGGGTTAAAAGAGAATTGGTTGGAAGAATTAGAGAAAATGCTTACATGGGCCATCATATGGTTTCTGAACTGATTTGTTTTCCTGGATACCCTTTTGCAAGCCAATCTTTGTACTTTAATTATCACAGTAATTCTAAAATGTAATATGATCAATTACCTTCAAATCCTTCAATGCTCCTGGAATGTGCCTGGTTGTTGGACCTTATTAGTCATATGAGCCACCCTCATTTATCACCTAGGCTGAAACACAGAGCCTGATGCAAAGTGTAGGTGCTTCCTAGCTTCACTTTACTTACTCAAACTTTTTTACTCACTCAAAAATTCTCGTACAAGAACTTTTCTGACTCTGAGATTCTGAATTTGATTTGAGAACTAGTTCCGGCTCCTTTGGTTTTTATATTGTATTTAGACTGCCATGTTGGTATTGTGTATTCCTTTCCCATATATCTCAGTCAACTTCATGAAGATGTGCACTGAAGCTTTTGGCTTGCTACATCCAGCCTGAGTTCAATATGGGGGACAGAATCAACACTAGCAACAATTTCTGGCCTCCTTAAGTGAGGATAGGGGCAATATCTATTTATTTAAATAATTGTAATTAACTATTATGTTGTCTTCAGCCAAAAATCTTGCTAAGTGACATAACTATTTTCAGTTTTTTTTTTAATTAAAAAAATTTTTTTTTTAATTAAATTTTTTTTTCCTCTCTCAACATTTCTGCCTTATCATTTTGGAGACCTTTCCCTGTGACCTTTAAAATTCAGTTTACTTGTCATTCATCCTGTGAAATTTTCTCTGTTCCCTTCCTCTACATCACTCCCTGGGCTGCCACTTGCATATTTGTGCATAATTCTGTAGTTTCGTTGAACAAACTCTGGAGTCATTGTTTACATGTGCTTCACTCAGGAGACTGTAATCTCCTTGTGTACAGTATAGTACTTAGAATATTTTAGGCATGCATTACATGTTTGTTGGATTGAGTGTTTTGGAATTAATTAAATTGTGTAGAATCCAATTAGTCAGAGTGATATTTGAACAGGTCAGTGCTCAATGAACAGGATTTCAGAAATGCACATGGAGACTAAATGGATGTCAGAGGTGTTGCATTTGGAAAAAAATATACATATGGCAGCCTTTGATAATTCAGAAGATATTGATCCTAAGAAGTTGAACTTGAGTGATTGACAAAACCAATATAAGGTCAGAATCAAGAAAATCAGAAAGAAGAGCTAGATATGGAGGTAGAAGATGAATTCCAATCTGCTTGGTTCTTTGAAAAGCAAGCTCAACAATAAGCTTTCGGAAGAAAGCCACATTTTAAATTTTATGCTAGTTATAAAATAGCATTTGCTTAATTCATTTATCTTAACAATGCAATGGTTAAGGCAAAGATTAAGAAATAAGTGAAAGATTTTAAAACCAGGCAAATAAAATTTGAAAATATATAAACTTATACACAAATGACATTTGTTTCCATCCATTCTCTATTGGGAAACTGTTAAGAATTGCTAAGACAAGGCTCTGGTTATGTGCATATGCGTGTGTGTGTAGTTT
Organism: Neophocaena asiaeorientalis asiaeorientalis; assembly: GCF_003031525.2. Taxonomy (NCBI): domain Eukaryota; kingdom Metazoa; phylum Chordata; class Mammalia; order Artiodactyla; family Phocoenidae; genus Neophocaena; species Neophocaena asiaeorientalis. The sequence continues at coordinate 4,579,744 of NW_020173215.1, forward strand.
TAAGGCAGTAACAGAGAAACATAATGCTTTGCATTATGCATTTGTCTTCTATGCTTATTTAATGCATATGTTTTTATTCTTTGAATGATGAAAACTCTTTTATAGTAATTAAGATCATGCTAAACTTCAGATAGCACAAACATGAGGAAAGCTTTCAAATCATGCTGTGATATTTGCTAAAAGGTAATTTTTCCTTTTCTATATTGTCTCCTACTCAATAATGCAATGGAACAAATAAGCATTACATGGGTTTAATGGTCTTTCTGTGTAAACAATTAGGACTAGGGAGGGGAGGATTTGCAACTAAAAACTTAATGGTAATTCCTATCCATTCTTGATTACACATGTATACACACACACAGATGGGTGAAAATCACCTCTGCCCAAAAAGGGAAATAGGAAGAAAGAAAGAGAGAGAGAGAAGAGGAAAACAAAAAAGAAAGAAGAAAGAGAGGGAGGGAAGGAGGGAAGGAAAGAGGGAAGAAGGAAGAGGAAGAAAACTACTTGGGGAAAATGGAAAAATCAGATTTCTGATGACATATTGCTATTTACTTTGTCAAGTATTCTCTGCTTCTCTTTGTGGGCATCTAAAGTTTAATCCCTTGAGGATATTCAGATAACCAGTATAGAAAGAGCAACTGACAGTTATCCTATCCTAGAGGCAAGAGCTGGATATTTCTATCCTAAGCCCCATCAGTCATTGGTCAAGGAATGCCCATCCCCCATCGAATTTTCTGTCTCTCCCAGCTTGTTATGTTCATGGAGACAACCAATGCTGTTGGCCAGACAAAGGCCTCAGCAAGGAGATGCTGGTGATGGTGGTGGGAACCTCAACTGGCATGGACCCATGTGGTAAAGGCCAGCTGAATATGGGCAGTGCACTGACAACATCTCTACAAAAGTTCTATAAATACTTAAATGTATTATAAAAGATAAATAATAACATTTATGAGCCACTCTTAAGAAGTACATTTCCTGGTAGTGGAAATATAGAAGTTCAATTTAAATTTGGTGAATTCCCCAGTTTTCTGGCTGATAGATTACCTAAGTGGGACAGATAACAAACATGTAAGAAATATAAGATAATAAAAAGGACAGTTTCCAATGTTAACTGTAAGATCCTATGAAGTATAAGAGAGAAAATGATCAATTCACTTGTAACCAAACATATCTCCCAGTGTATAAACCAGGTTCTGAAAATGTGCCTTTCTCCTTTCAGATAACTTTGTAGGAAGAACCCAGAAATTACACTTTTTAGCTGGCTATTTCATCATTTTGTAAAAAAATTGGAATATGGTAGAGAAGAAGATCCAGGAGTAGTAAAGGACGTGAGGGGGTGCTATGGGAAAAGGAGTAGAGTTAGAAGGCAAAGAGTGAGGAGAGGAAAGGGGGAGAAAGAGAAGATGGAGAAGCACAGCAGGGGGATGGAGAAAAGAACCAGGAAGGGCACTATGGTGAGGAAGGGGAAGGGGGAAAGGAAAAGAGCAGAGTGGGAAGAAGTGGAGAGGGAGGGGGAGAGGAGGAAGGGTCAGAGACTGGAATAAGAAGGATGAAGGGAAAGAACAGGTGCATCCATGCAAAGATCAGGGAGAACAGCACTTAAGGAAAACACAACAAAGGTAGAAGCTCTAAGAAGAACTGAAAGTCCAGTTTGGTGAGCACCTCCAGGATGTGCAGATGACAACATCAGGCCAGTCTTTAGCTCCTAAATAGTAGGAAGCAGATAATATGGCCGTTAAGTCTTTAAAAGGTAGTTTTACAATCTGTCTCTTTTTAAAAACACTGACGTTTTATTTAAGCTGCCCAGGCAATTCAAATACATATGAGTTTGTGAACCACAGCCCTAAAATATTGAAAGAATTCGGTGAGTTTCAACCTGAAGCTAGCAATGGCTCAGAATGACTTCAGGATTCAGCTAGCCACCCTCCCAGTAGACACACAAACACAGACACAAAATCACCGTTTGTTTTTTTTTTTTTTGGTAACTGCTTATTTAGCTTGTTATTTAAAATTTGTTCATTTAACAATTATAAGCTTGTTGGAATTTAAATCCAAGCTCTAACATTAGTAGCTATCTGACCAAGGAGAGAGTTACCTAATCTTTCTAAATTCCAAATTTAATCTGAAAAGTTGAAGTATTTAGGTCACAGGATAGGTATGAAACTAACTGAAATTAAGAAAATTTGAAGATAAGGCAAGAACATTTTCTTATCTCAGTATTAGGGACATATTAGCCACTCTGGCAGATATATGTTAAAATAAAATGCAAATATCTGGTGGTGGTGATGTTACTGTCAATACATTTCAATAAAAGTATTATTACTAAATGTTTATTAGCTCTGTCTCAATTTTGAAAAGTGGTGATCAGTGAATAAAAGAGGTAATCATTGAGAGAAACACAATGAGCAAAGAATGGTAATATTTGTTTTACAAGCTCACTTCTCATTTTAAAAAGTAATTGTGTTGAAAAACCTTTTACTGGAAGCTTTACAGTTCACTTTAAGAAATGATAGAGGAAGGAGAAGTCCTTTCAAGGTTTCAAAAAAAAAAGACATGGAAAAAGGTAAATGTTCAGAATTCAACATAATTCCTGTTGGGCCCTTTTTTTGTTTGCTTGTTTTGTTTTGTTTGTTGTTGTTTAATATCTTATTAGGGACAAAGAGAAGGTATGCACCAAGATATTTAGTTTTATTTTGCTTGGTTGATGAAACCTGTTGTGGTTTTCATTTCACATGGAGGATTTCTTGTGTAACATATTCCCATGAAAATCATTAAGATAATTCTGTATATTTCCAGTGAAATGGGAAAGGTTGTTAATTGGCCAATGTTGATAGTTTATTTACATAAATCATGACCCCGTTAACTAAATATTGTCTTCCTAAATGGCAGCAATTTTCTGTTTAGACCTGAATTATCTAAATAATTGACTCAATTTTTCATTTTAGCTTGCCAATGTACACACAACCTTTGACTTTAAGATGAATATGAGCTTTTGTAAATTTAGCTGACATTACCAAATTACTTATTTTCTTAGTGATTTTTATCTAATTAGAGTCTTAATCTGGAATAACTTATTTTCCTTAACCCCACAGCAAGTCACTGCTGACTTTATGCTTTAAACTCCAAAATATACAACAGATATCAGTAAGATGTTGGCTGGCTTACTAGAACTCAGTTGGAAAATGTAAGAAGGCTTTTTTTCAAAAATAAAATAAGTTTGCAGACAATCATGCATTTTTTGAATAGACTGGAATTAAAGCAAATTTAAAGAGCTTGTTTTCAATGGTATTTGTGACTACTGGTTGGTTTTTAACATTGGTTCCTTATTAAATAGTATAAGAAAAATGAAGAAAATTATGTTTTTATTTTCCAGAAAAACAAGCCATTTGACTGCGGAATTTGTTTGCCTGTTTTCAGTTGATTTTCTTAAGTCTTAGCCTTAAATGATTTTTTTTTCTTTTTTATCTCCAGTGGAATGGGAGGCAAGTGTTCTTTCCTGCTGTTTTATGGCTGGTGTTCCCACTGACATAGACAGCAGTAATTAGTCAGAACAAAAATACGAATAGAGTACTGAGATGTGAACTTTCCCAGCCGACCAAAACAGATTTGTAATTTTTACTTATGTGGAGCTAGAGCTTGAGTTTCTGATTTTTCTTCTCACCAATTTTCCCCTGAGTATAGATCCCTTGAAAATAATGTCATGTTTTATTAATCGTATCATTTTTGCATTTATGGTATGTGCAATAAATTTTACTTATATTTCTAAATTAGCTGACCTTATCTGGGGCTCTTTAAGTTGTTCATCTCTGGTGGTTTGTGGATCATCTACCAGTAGCAGAAGTTCCTGGAGTGGTTGGAAATATGCAGATTTCTATCCTGTCAGCCCCAAGCACTAAATTAAATTGTGGGTTCTGACTGAGAAATTTTCTCTTACAAAAGTAATGTGACTCTTTTGTGTGCACACACTCTCTCTCTCTCTCTCTCTCTCTCTCTATATATATATATATATATAAAATTGAGATGATATAATCTTATATATAACTTTTCTTAATATATAAAAATATATCTTTTCTTATATATGTTTTATATACAACTATATACATTTACAGATATATATGTGACTTGTAGTTGAAGTATTACTTTGCATTTGATTTCATAAATATATAAGCATTTCAGTAATGCTTGCCATTTTCAATTAGCTTTATATTAACCAAGAGACCTGAGAGGATGCCTCATAACCACTGATTACTGATGTTAAAAACCACTCATTGGGGCTTCCCTGGAGGCGCAGTGGTTGAGAATCCGCCTGCCGATGAAGGGGAACGGGTTCGTGCCCCGATCCGGGAAGATCCCTCGTGCCGCGGAGCGGCTGGGCCCGTGAGCCATGGCCGCTGAGCCTGCGCGTCCGGAGCCTGTGCTCCGCAACGGAAGAGGCAACAGCAGTGGGAGGCCCACGTACCGCAAACAAAAACAAAAACAAAAATCATTCATTGAAGGGCTAGTTGGAGTCTGTATTAGTTTCCTAGGGTTGCTGCAACAAAGTACCAATAACTTGGTTGCTTCAACAACAGAAATTTATTCTCTTACAGTTTTGGAGGTAGAAATACAAAGATCATGGTCTTATTATGGTCTTGTCAACTGAAAGAAAAAATGCACAACCTAAGAGCTGTGAGTTTCAGTTTTATTGGGGATCTCACTGAGGACAACAGCCCAGGAAATAGCCTCTCAGATAGTTCTGAAGAACTGCTCTAGAGAGGTAGGGGGAGAGGCCAGTATATATAAAACCAGTATATATGATTTTGTCTAAGGAATCTGTGCAGTCAAGCATACATCTCAGTTAAAAAGTTACTGAGGGCTTCCCTGGTGGCGCAGTGGTTGAGAGTCCTTCTGCCGATGCAGGGAACACGGGTTCATGCCCCGGTCCGGGAAGATCCCACATGCCGCAGAGCGGCTGGGCCCGTGAGCCATGGCCGCTGAGCCTGCGCGTCCGGAGCCTGTGTTTCGCAACGGGAGAGGCCACAACAGTGAGAGGCCCGCGTACCACAAAAAAAAAAAAAAAAAGTTACTGAGTTGCTGCTAGTCACAAGCAAAAGATATCTCAGTTGATTACTTTAGTGCTTTTCTCTGCATGGGAAGATGCAAGAATCTGGATTCACCAATTCTTTTTTTTTTTTTCTTTTTTGCTGAGATATCTGTAACTATCTAAGGGACCTGTTTTTCCAAAGCACATGGTGCCTTATCCAGGTTTTCATCCTAAATTCCTTTCAGGGTGCACTGTCAGTCAATGACTGCAAAGGCTAATGACTTAATCCTTGTAGAACCAAATGATGAGCAACATTCTTTGCTTTATAGTCTAATGTTTGTGGCACCGCACAATTTATATTTTGAAACTCTACCACCCAATGTGATAGTATTGCTTCCTTTGGAAAGTAATTAGGATTAGTTGAGGTCATAAGGGTGGAGCTCTTATGAATGCGACTAGTGCCCTTGTAAGTGTCATGAGAGAGTTTGCTTCCTCTCTCCTCTCCTTATGAGGATACAATGTGAAGTCAGCTGTCTTCAACCCAGAAGAGGGTTTACACCAGAACCTGTCCATGTTAGCACTCTGATTTTGAGCTTCCAGCCTCCAGAACTGTGAGACATAAATCTCTGTTGTTTATGAATGTTGAGGGTTTAGCTAACCCACTCCATAATAGTGCTGCCTCAGCATTCATTTTGTGTAGCTAAGCAGCTGTAGGGGCCTTGAACTGTCACTAGCCCCTCCCTCAAGTGCATGCCCTAGATAACAGCCTACAGAGTCACAAGTAAGTGTAAGTTCCTTATACGACACCCTCAATGCACCTGGTGATAGTCTCCCTTGGGTCCTAACTCCTGCTTGTACACCTTTTATATAATATCCCCAGAAAGCTTACCAAAACTCTTCTTTTCTTGGTTTGAATTGACCAATTCCTCAAAGTACGTCACCCTTGGACCTTAAGAAAGCCATGTGCTGCAGGTCTTGCTGGTCACACTTTGCCTGCAGCCTGGCTCCACCTCCCCATGTGGCCCCTCAAGGCCTGCTGTGCTCCTCCAGGACCTGTGAGTAATAAACACTATTTCACTTTCCCTTGTGGTCTGTATTGAACTGCTCATCATCTGACACCTTAATTAAGACTCTACTTAACAAACGTTAATTTAAAAAATCACAACATCAAATCACCCAGTTCATGGAATTTTTGTTATAGCAGGCTGAACTGACTCAGGCACCAGGGGTGGGAAGAACCATGCTCTCCCTGAAGGCTCTATGGGAGAATTCTTCCTTGCTTCTTCTAGCTTTTGGTGTTTGCCTGAAATCTTTGGCATTACTTGGCTTGTAGTTGTATCCTTTCTATTTCTGCCTCTGCCTTCATGGCTTTCTACCTTGTGTGTTCAAATTTCCCTCTTCTTATAAAGCCTCTACTCGCTATATTGGGGTCCACTCTCATTCAGTACAATTTCACCTTAACTTAATTACATCTACAAAGCTGCTATTTCCAAATAAGGTCACATTCACTGGTACCAGGGTTGGGATTAGAATATATATTGGGGGGAGATGCAAGTCAATCCACAATGGCATCTGTATACATCATATCAAAATAAATAATTAAAGGATGATATTAGTCAAGAGTTTTTATTTTTTCTAACATCTGTCTAGTGTTAAAGTAGATTAAGTTCTTTTTTAAAATATGAGGAATCGATTTCTTAAAAATTTCTATAATAGTTCTTCATTGATTTTTTTTCCCCTACTGATAGAAAGTTGAAACCTAAGGAAATAAAAGCAAACAGAAGTAGCAAGCAAATAATACTCTCCAGGGGTTTGTAATTGAATTATAGAGATAAAGTATTCATACATGGAATAATTAACAAAACAAGCATAGCATCCTATGATTACTGATAAAACTGAGTGATAGAACATTATTTTGGGAGTAGATTGGAAGTAGGCAAGTAGAGGTGGTAGCACTCCATTGGGGAAAAGAAGGTAAATATACAGAGTTAATAAGGAACACAATTTATTCTGAGAACCGTGAGGACATTCGTGTAGCTGGAATAATTTTGGTATGTGTTAGATATGTTTGAAAGCAATATTAGGGTAATAAATTATAATCAGTTAATGAAAACCTTGAATGCAAGGTTAATAATTTCAGATTTTAACCTATAACTGATGCCATGGTTTCATCTTTTCCCCAAAAAACTGGGGCCACTGGCTTTTATCACAACTGTAGTCACACACCAATCCCTAGCTTTGTGATTGATTTTAAATATTGGTTTTTTTACCAGTGACTTCACTAACCAAGTTGGTTGCTCCTGATTTGTTTCTTAAAACTGGGACTTTGGTTAATTTTCTGGGACTCTACTTTATTGATGTGTCTGATACCTCAGGTCTTCTTTAAGACCAGGAAGCTACATTGCTCTTGCTAGTGTCTTCTCTAAGAATTTTAGCTTTGTAAAGACACAGACCTACTGGAGAATGGACTTGAGGATATGGGGAGGCGGAAGGGTGAGCCGTGACAGGGCGAGAGAGAGTCATGGATATATACACACTAACAAACGTAAGGTAGATAGCTAGTGGGAAGCAGCAGCCGCATGGCACAGGGATATCGGCTAGGTGCTTTGTGACCACCTGGAGGGGTGGGATAGGGAGGGTGGGAGGGAGGGAGACACAAGAGGGAAGAGATATGGGAACATATGTATATGTATAACTGATTCACTTTGTTATAAAGCAGAAACTAACACAGCATTGTAAAGCAATTATACCCCAATAAAGATGTTAAAAAAAAAAAGAAATTTAGCTTTGATTTTAAGCCCAAGCTCAAATGACTAAGGCTATGCTGATCAAATTAGATGGCAAAAATGACCTGACCCACAAGTCTAAATTTTATTTTTTATATGGCTTATTCCCCATTTCTGTGTACCCTTTTCTTGGGATGTAAGCTACATTGTCTTGGTCAGGAATACCAACCCACTAGCAATGGAATTTATATGAGACTTAATATCCTTTCAGTAACTACTATTAGGAATCTCCACAGACACTTGTTCTGCCATAGGTCTCCAGTTCCCTACATGCTTTTGCTATAAACAACCAGAAAACGCCTTGTTTTTTTATATATCTCCCTACTAACTAGCTTATATTGATAACCTCTTGCCCATAGCCAATTTCAATGGGATCCATTGCATTTTCCATAAAACATTTAGAAATGGAAACAGAGCCTCTTTACTTAAGGATCAGAGACTCCTAAGAAAAAAAACCACTAAGAAACCACTCATATTCTTCATACTCTCACTCTTCAAACAGATGTGGTTGGATGACAGAGGGGGTTTTAATCCCTTACTTGAGTTGTGGTTAAACTGTCATGCCCAGTTTTCCTTACTTGGCTTGTTCACAGGGGAAGAGTTGAAACTGTGTTGGGTTTCAAAGCATCTTCTAGACCAATAAACTATGTACTGCAGCACACCATGCTCTGGGTGAGACTCAGCACCCTAGAACACTGCCTGACTCTCTCCAATTCATTAGAAACAAGCTGCTTCTGATTGATCCAACTATAACAGGACCATTAAATTAAAGCAAAATATTAATGATCACTGACTTATTTACCATCAAGAACTTGACAGAAGAATGGGAAATATAAAATCATTGAATCCAAAGCTTTTGGTTGAGAGAAAAATGTCAAAATTCAGAAGTCTTTTAGCTTGACCTCTTTGACCAATGCAAAGTAATTCTTTATACTTTGTGTATGTGTGTATGTGTGTGTGTGTGTGTGTGTGTGTGTGTGTGTGAAGGTACGTTTTTATTTTTCTTGGGTAGTTACCTAGGAATGAACTTGCTGGGTTATATGGTAATTATGTTTATCAATTTCAAGGAGCTTCTAAACTCTTTTATAAATGTCTGCCACATTTTACTCCCACCAGCAATGAATGAGTGTTCTAATTTCTCCACATCCTCAACAATATTTGTTACTGTCTTTCATTTTTATTATAGCCATCTGGTGAAGTATTGATAGTATCTCATTGTGGGTTGTTTTTTTTGTTTTGTTTTTTATATTTTATTTATTTATTTTTGATGCAAATCCATTCACAGTAAAAACCTTAACAAGGTTTGATTTTTTGTCTTTTTTTCAAAGGAAGAAATGCATAAATACATTTTGTTATTGGTTGAATTGTGTCCCCCCAAAATAGATGTTGGAAGTCCTAACTTCTTGTTCCTGCAAGGTAACCTCATTTGGAAGTAGTCTTGGCAATGTAATCATGTTATTATGAGGTCATTAGGGAGGTCTCTAACCCAATATGACTGGTAACTTAATAAGAAGAGGGAAGTTGGGACACAGACATTTGTAGGGAGCAGAATTCCATGTGAAGACACGGACAGCCATGTGACTTGGAGGCAAATTGGAATGATGCATGTACACACCAAGGAATGCCAAGGATTGTCTGCAAACACCAGAAGCTAAAAGAGGTAAGGAGATATTCTTCCCTGCAGATTTCAAAGGGAGTGTGGCCCTGCTGACACCTTGATTTTGAACTTCTAGCCTCCAAAACTATTACACAATAAACATGTGTTGTTTTAAGCCACCCAATTTTTGGTACTTTGTTACAACAGCTTTTGGAAACAAATATACTATTCTAAAAAATTTTCCAAAGCACTAATGTTTATTTCCTCCAAATAAATTAATTTCAAACAGAAATATAAAAAAGTGGTAATACATTTGTGAAGTCCTAACATAAGATAGGTGCTGGAAGCCACTGAGTGTTTTTAAACAGGAATTGACATGATAAGCTTGGCGTTTTAGATATATGTTTGAAACTGTTTGGAACTTTAAAATAGATTAATTAAGTAGAACTAGATACATTGTGAAAAGAATAGAAGGAAGGAAAAAGGAAGGAACATATAATACAAATGATGAAAAGAATGAAGAAATGAAGGAAGTTTCCCAAATAAATAGTAATAAGATGTAAAGCAATGATGATGATGAAATTGGAAATAAGAATGGCAAAAATTGGATTTGAGAATAATTTTAAAAGAAGAATTGATAAAATTTATGCACAAAATATACATATTTACATTAACTTAGGAAATAAAAAAGGGCACAGTTAACCATGGTATTCCAAATTTGAGTAAGAAAAAAATAGTTCACTTGATAATGTATTGTAGACATTTGTAAGTTTATTTGGATGAGATACAAAGGGGAAAATAGTTATATTTTGATATATTGGACTTAAGATTAGTTGAGTGTGTCAGTTAGATACTGAATTCAGAAAGTAGTTTCACAGACCTGGAAAACAGAGGTATGAGTGGGACAGAAGTTGGGACAGGGCTGCCTTGCAGTGGGCAAATATTAACAGGCATCCTGGCTTCTCAGGGCTCATCCACTACTTTGATCTGTCATTCTTAAACTTTGATTCCCCCTCTCATGTTTTCAAGGTGGCTTTTAGAACCCCAGCCTTCATATCAAAATTCCAGACAGGAGGAAAGGTTAAAAGGAAGAAGCACAAGGGATAAGGGGCATGTCAATTCTGTCAATATTTAAAAGTTTTTTAAAAGAAACTACATCGAACCATACACCTACATATCACCTATTTTCAGAGAAGGAGGGGAAAGCTAGATGTCAGTGGGACATAAGAGTAGAAGCAGATATTGGGTCAGTAACTAGGAATCTCTGCTGCTGAGACATCCTTGCTGTTCAGTTTATTTAATTATTGAAATACGATCTAATTCTGATTCCTTGCCAGTGGATTAGCTCCAGTGCTTTAAATATTTTCCTTTTCAGACATTTTAGAGAAAGCCTGTAGAATCAAGCTAGTGAGTCATGAAATACAGTAAGTTTTTGTATAAACATTTGCTTGTTTATATGCTTTTGTGTATATTTCTGTTTCCTAAAGAGTGATATAAATCACTTTCATCATCTGTTTTCAGTAGTCTGTATTTTTTATATCTTACATTAACATAGACAAAAGTTGACTTTACCCTAAAGCTGTGAATCCGTAAAGTTATTTTAACTTTGAATATGATATAATTCATTCTTTTTTTTGTATTCTACTTGTCAACACACAACAAAAGGAGCAAATAGTGACTTTTCAAAACATGCATCGTTTGGTTGTTTGGCTCAGCATATTACGAGAGCATAATATCCTAAATTATGTCAATTACATTTAACTATAATTTCCCATTGTACAGAAAACAACTATTTTCTTTTACACATATTCAAATAAAATATAACAATACAGAAATAGCCTCACAGATATAGAGAACAAACTATTGGTTACCAGAAAGGAGGGGATTGGGGGAGGGACAAAATAGGGGAAGGGGATTAAGAGGTACAAACTACCAGTTAAAAAGTAAAGAAGTCACAGGGATGTAAAGTAAAGCACAGGGAATATAGTTAATATTTTATAACTTTGTATGGTATATAATCTATAAATATATCGAATCACTATTGTACACCTGAAAGTAATATAATATTGTAAGTCAACTATATTTAGATAAAGAAAAAAGAAAACAGAATAGTTTTATAGTTTATTCAGCATTCACTCAAAAATATTTTTTTAATTCTTTCTGAGTGCCAGACATTCTGCTCGACAGTAAAGATAGATACAATGGTAAAAAACAAAAACAAAACCAAATTGAGAATCAATACTTTCCAAGATGTTTGTGTCAGGGCAAGTTATTTCATTTCTGGGTCCAAATATGTATGCATGTATATACATACGTATCTATATCCATCTATCTATCTATATTTGTTCATAATTTTTTTGGTGCAATGTAAACATAGTATAAAGATAGAGACAGTGTGGCATGGAGGTAAATGTGCTGACTCATATTTGCACTGGTTAGTGCTTGTCTGGACCACACATTTAGCCTGTGATTTCATACTGGGTGGTGGTGTGTGTCAGGATGAATTGACCCTCCTGCAGAAAGTTACTAAAACTAAAAAAAAAATAATAACAGTCAATTTAGAAAATACTTTCAGAAATATTTTCTAATGTAGAGGTCAGTAGTTTGCCCTTAAACTCATAATTCTTGATCTGTTTAAAATATGTCTTATCTGTTATTCATCATGTTACTTCGCAGGAGCACTTTTAACTCTCATCTAATTTTACTAAATGTAGTGTAGATTCAACTGGCACGCTAACAAATGTTCAGAAACATAACTCCATTTGGAATTTTTTGAGTTGGCACAAAGAGTAAGACAATGAGACAAGTGCAGATTTATGGCCTTCTGCCTCAAACCCCCATATTCATTTGGAATTTAATTTAAGAGGATAGTCTTAAAACACACATGTATAAAAATTTCCCTATATTAGAAGTATAAAGTCCGTAATAACACATTTAAAATGTAAGCAATTAGCTAATCTATATGGATTAACATAAAATTAAATTTGAAAGCATGCCTTATGTAAATAGAAGTCTAAGCTAATGCCAAGAGTTTAACTTATTCTTTGTTCTTAAAAAACATTGGCAGCATATACATGACTGAAATGTGAAAGTTTCAAAATATAGGGAAAATTATTTTATCAGTTTTCTACTTAATGCTATGTATTAAAAGACACAGATTCAATGTGATTATATATAGCAACATATGTTGTAATTCAAAGGCCCAGAAATTCTATTTCTAATTTGTGCACATATTACAATTTGGTCACTTCCATTATATTAAATTGTAGGATTAGTAGTGTCCTATAGAGGCAGAAACTTTTTATGAATTATGTGTAACAAGGTCAGCCACTTAAGAAAGTCCTAAAACACAAAAAGGCTGTGATGATATTGAATTATATCAATCATCTTCAAGTGAACAGATGAGATATCAGATAGCAAAAACCAAAAACCAAAAGCCAAGTGTTTCATTGATGTTATAATTCAAATAATTCTATCATTGTGATCACTAAATCAAGAGTAAGCATTTGTCCTATTAATCAACTTATAGCTTTGTTATAGACATGACCAATATGAGATATGGGTAAAGAAAATATAAATAAGATTAGAGGGCTTGGTGGGGAGATATTTTTGCTTTTAGAGAAGCTCAAGGATTTGTCTCATCGTCAACTGATTTTCATCTGCAAGATTTCAAGCTTTACATCCTGACCTGATCTGAACCAAAGCAAAATGAAAATTTATGTTACTTGGGAAATTGCTCTTTCCAAGGAACATGTGATTAAAAAAAATAAAGCTACACATGTCCTCAGTTATAAGACAAAGACACACACAAAAAAGATTGCAGTTTAATTGATAGAATTTCATTTTAAAGAGAGGTGAATTTCTTTTTTTTTATAAATTTCTTTTTTTAAATACCATTTTATTTTCTCTCTCTTTTCTTTTCTTTTCTTTTTTTTTTTTTTTTGGCTGCTTAGGGTCTTAGTTGCAGCACAGGGGATCTTAATTGATAGAATATTGACTGATTCCAGGTTTTTTTCTTCCAGAAGAGCAGAGGTTATAGCATCTCAAAGGGTGAGCATTACACATAAAAGCCATGGTGAAGCCCAGCTCCGCTGTGTGACTTCTCTGATAGTTAAATTTGGAGGGATTTTAAAAAGGATTATGTGAAATAATGTATATAAAACATGCAACAAGTGTTTGAAAAGTTAGCTATTATTAGTATCTTCATTATAAAACACAAGATTAATTGGTAGAAAATAATCTGCCATAAGTATTAATATACATTAATTACATCTGGGAGCTTCCTATCTAATGCTATATTAATAGTGGCCCTATTACAGTTTTGATCATTTCTAATACCCTTGATTTTGAATTAGTATTACTTAATTCAGTAGAAATTAAATGTAATAAAGAAAATGAGTAGATGTTTAAGTTCACCAAATTTTTAAAACTATTTTTATTAAACTCAGTTAAGATATTGGTGAAATATAATCAACATCTTCTCTCTGGTTGGCAAGAAAAATAATGGCTATGTTTTACATAAATGTTTTTGTAATTTACCTAAAATTGGCAATCCATTCATAGGCTGGATGACCATTAAGGAGTATGTGGGTGATAAAATAGTTTGAGACGTGATATTGTAACCACAGTGATTTGCTCTCAAATATCTGTGAAGGAGTAGCTATGATAAATATTGTCTTTAGTAAACACAAGATTAATTTATAGAAAATGACTTGATGTACCAGTTACAAAATATCCAATCCATGGTTATGTATAACAGTGCTCCTCATGTGCTTTAAGTCTGTGAACAATTTAATAGAGCAAAAGATCCCAGGAATCATATATCTTGCTAGCAATAGGAAAAAAGATTATGTGTTGATTAATTGGCATAATCCACAGAATAAAGTCTACATTTAATTACAAATAAAAGAATTCATTCCAATCTCCAATTGTTTCTATCCTAAATTAAACCCAAATGATCAAGACATTAGTCTGCAAATCATAGATATTATTTTACAAGCTGTGGAAGAAACAATCTTATTTGTTTGTTCAGTCTACCTCAATTCAGGGTCAATATTTTCTGGACTATATATTGTATCCTATATAAATATAATTATAAATAATTTCCTACTCAAAAACAAAAATCATAAAAAATATCCAAATAGTCAAGTTATATAATTTATATGAAGATTTTAAATTTATATGATTTTATATATAAAATATATATTGAAGATTTTTAAAATTTATATGAAAATTTTAACTGTTAAGTGTGTTTGTTTTTTGTATACTAAGTATATAAAATGTAGCAGGGAAATTATAATTATCAAGGAATTAAAAGCAAAAACTTTGGAGATAGAACATAAGTTACAGAATGGTAAATAACAGGGAAACATCACAGTAAGAAGGGACACAAGGGGACATATTCTAGAAGGATTCAAAATAGAGTTTCCAAATAAAATAAAAGTGCCCAGTTAAATTTGAATTTCAGATAATTAAAAAATATTTTTATTATAAGAATGTCCCATGCAATGTTTGTGACATACTTATATTAAAAGGTTTTTTTTGTTTTTGTTTTAACATCTTTATTAGAGTATAATTGCTTTACAATGGTGTGTCAGTTTCTGCTTTATAACAAGGTGAATCAGTTATACATATACATGTGTCCCCATATCTCTTCCCTCTTGCATCTCCCTCCCTTCCACCCTCCCTAGCCCAACCCTCTAGGTGATCACAAAGCATCGAGCTGGTCTCGCTGTGCTATGTGGCTGCTTCCCACTAGCTATCTATTTTAAGTTTGGTAGTGTATATATGTCCATGCCACTCTCTCACTTTGTCCCAGCTTACCCTTCCCCAGCACCATATCCTCAAGTCCATTCTCTGGTAGGTCTGCATCTTTATTCCTGTCTTGACCCTAGGTTCTTCTGACCACTTTTTTTTCTTTTTTTAGATTCCATATATATGTGTTAGCATATGGTTTTTTTTTTTTTTTTTCTCTTTCAGACTTACTTCACTCTGTATGACAGTCTCTAGGTCCATCCACCTCACTACAAATAACTCAGTTTCGTTCCTTTTTATGGCTGAGTAATATTCCATTGTATATATGTGTCACATCTTCTTTATCCATTCATCTGTTGATGGACACTTAGGTTGCTTCCATGTCCTGGCTATTGTAAATAGAGCTGCAATGAACATTTTGGTACATGGCTCTTTTTGAATTATGGTTTTTGCAGGGTATATGCCCAGTAGTGGGATTGCTGAGTCATATGGTATTTCTACTTTTAATTTTTAAGGAAACTCCAAACTGTTCTCCATAGTGGCTGTATCAATTTACCTTCCCACCAACAGTGCAAGAGGGTTCCCTTTTCTCCACACCCTCTCCAGCATTTATTGTTTGTAGATTTTTTGATGATGGCCATTTTGACTGGTGTGACATGATATCTCACTGTAGTTTTGATTTGCATTTCTCTAATGCTTAATGATGTTGAGCATTCTTTAATGTGTTTGTTGGCAATCTGTATATCTTCTGTGGAGAAAAGTCTATTTAGGTCTTCTGCCCATTTTTGGATTGGGTTGTTTTTTTGTTTTAAGGAATGCAAGAGATTTCTGTACATTAATTTTGTATCCTGCTATTTTACCAAATTCATTGATTAGTCCTAGTAGTTTTCTGGTAGCATCTTTAGGATTCTCTATGTATAGTATCATGTCATCTGCAAACAGTGACAGGTTTGCTTCTTCTTTTCCAATTTGGATCCCTTGTATTTCTTTTTCTTCCCTGATTGCTGTGACTAAAACTTCCAAAACTTTGTTGGATAATAGTGGTGAGAGTCGGAAACCTTGTCTTGTTCCTGATCTTAGTGGAAATGGGTTCAGTTTTTCTCCACTGAGGACAATGTTGGCTGTGGGTTTGTCATATATGGCCTTTATTATGTTGAGGGAAGTTCCCTCTATGCCTACTTTCTGGAGGGTTTTTATCATAAATGGGTGTTGAATTTTATCAAATGCTTTCTCTGCATCTACTGAGATGATCATATGTTTTTCTCCATCAATTTGTTAATATGGTGTCTCACATTGATTGATTTGCATATATTGAAGAATCCTTGCATTCCTGGGATAAACCCCACTGTTCATAATGTATGATCCTTTTAATGTGCTGTTGGATTCTGTTTACTAATATTTTTTGAGGATTGTTGCATCTATATTCATCACTGATACTGGCCTGTAGTATTCTTTCTTTGTGACATGTTTCCCTGGTTTTGGTATCCGAGTGATGGTGACCTCATAGAATGAGTTTGGGAGCTCTCCTCCCTCTGCTATATTTTGGAAGAGCTTGAGAAGCATAGGTGTTAGCTCTTCTCTAAATGTTTGATAGGATTCGCCTGTGAAGCCATCTGGTCCTGTGCCTTTGTTTGTTGGAAGATTTTTAATCACAGTTTCAATTTCAGGGCTTGTGATTGGTCTTTTCATATTTTCTATTTCTTCCTGGTTCAGTCTCAGAGGGTTATGCATTTCTAAGAATTTGTCCATTTCTTCCAGGTACCATTGCTGTGTAGAGTAATCTTGGTTGTAGGTTTTTCTCTTTCATCACTTTAAATATGTCTTGTCACTCCCTTCTTACTTGCAGAGTTTCTGCTGAAAGATGAGCTGTTTACCTTATGGGGATTTCCTTATGTGTTACTTGTTGTTTTTCCCTTGCTGCTTTTAAAATTTGTACTTTGTATTTAATTTTTAATAGTTTAATATGTGTCTTGGCATGTTTCTCCTTCGATTTATCCTGTATGGGACTCTCTGTGCTTCCTGGACTTGATTGGCTCTTTCCTTTCCCATATTATGGAAGTTTTCAACTATAATCTCTTCAAATATTTTCTCAGTCCCTTTCTTTTTCTCTTCTTCTTCTGGGACCCCTATAATTCAAACTGTGGTGTGTTTAATGTTGTCCCAGAGGTCTCTGAGACTGTCCTCAATTCTTTTCATTCTTTTTTCTTTATTTTCCTCTGCAGTAGTTATTTTCACTATTTTATCTTCCAGGTCACTTATCCGTTCTTCTGCCTCAGTTATTCTGTTATTGTTCCCTTCTAGAGATTTTCAATTTCATTTATTGTGTTGTTCATCTCTGTTTGTTTGCTCTTTAGTTCTTCAATGTCCTTGTTAAATGTTTCATGTGTTTTCTCCATTCTAGTTCCAAGATTTTGGATCATCTTTACTTTCATTATTCTGAATTCTATTTCAGGTAGACTGCCTATTTCCTCTTCATTTGTTAGGTCTGGTGGGTTTTTGCCTTGCTCCTTCATCTGCTGTGTGTTTCTCTGTCTTTTCATTTTGCTTAACTTACTGTGCTTGGGATCTCCTTTCCACTGTCTGCAGGTTCATAGTTCCCGTTAGTTTTGGTGTCTGTCCCTAGTGGCTAAGGTTGGTTCAGTGGGTTGTGTAGGCTTCCTGGTGGAGGGGACTAGTGCCTGTGTTCTGGTGGATGAGGCTGGATCTTGTCTTTCTGGTGGGCAGGTCCACATTTGGGGATGTGTTTTGGTTCGTCTGTGGCCTTATTATGATTTTAGGCAGTGTCTGTGCTAATGGATGGGGTTGTCTTCCTGTCTTGCTAGTTGTTTGGCATAGGGTGTCGTGCACTGTACCTTGCTGGTTGTTGAGTGGAGCTGGGTCTTTACGTTGAGATGGAGATCTCGGGGAGAGCTTTTGCCGTTTGATATTATGTGGAGCTGGGAGGTCTCATGTGGACCAGTGTCCTGAACTTGGCTCTCCCACTTCAGTGGCACAGCCCTGATGCCTGGCTGGAGCACTAAGAGCCTGTCCTCCACACGGCTCAGAATAAAAGGAAGAAAAAAAAGAAAGAAAAAAAGGAAGAAGATAAAATAAGATAAAGTTATTAAAATAAAAAATAATTATTAAAAAAGAAAATTTTTTAAGTAATTAAAAAAACAAAAAAACCAAACAGACAGAACCCTAGGACAAATAGTAAAAGCAAAGCTATACAGACAAAATCACACAGAGAAGCGTACACATATGCACTCACAAAAAGAGAAAAAGGGGAATATATATATATATCATTGCTCCCAAAGTCCACCTCCTCAATTTGGGATGATTCATTGTCTATTCAGGTATTCCATCAATGCAGGGTACATCAAGTTGATGATGGAGATTTAATCTGCTGCTCCTGAGGCTGCTGGGAGAGATTTCCCTTTCTCTTCTTTGTTCGCACAGCTCCCGGGGCTCAGCTTTGGATTTAGACCCTCCTCTGCGTGTTGGTCACCTGAGGGCGTCTGTTCTTTGCTCAGACAGGACGGGGTTAAAGGAGCAGCTGATTTGGTGGCTCTGGCTCACTGAGGCCGGGGGTGGGGGAAGGGTTACGGATGTGGAGCGAGCCTGCGGTGGCAGAGGCTGGCATGACGTTGCACCAGCCTGAGGTGCGCCGTGTGTTCTCCCGGGGAAGTTGTCCCTGGATCACAGGACCCTGGCAGTGGTGGGCTGCCCACGCTCCTGGCAGGGGAGGTGTGGATAGTGACCTGTGCTTGCACACAGCCTTCTTGGTGGCAGCAGCAGCAGCCTGAGCATCCCATGCCCGTCTCTGTGGTCCACGCTGATAGCCACGGCTCGTGCCCTTCTCTGGAGCTCCTTTAAGCAGCGTTCTTAATCCCCTCTCCTCGCACACCAGGAAACAAAGAGGGAAGAAAAAGTCTCTTGCCTCTTCGGCAGCTCCAGCCCTTTTCCCGAACTCCCTCCCGGCTGGCTGTGGCGCACTAGCCCCCTGCAGGCTGTGTTCACGCTGCCAACCCCAGTCCTCTCCCTGCCTCCGACCGAAGCCCAAGCCTCAGCTCCCAGCCCCCACCCTCCCCGGCGGGTGAGCAGACAAGCCTCTCGGTCTGGTGAGTGCCGGTCGGCACCGATCCTCTGTGCGGGAATCTCTTCACTTTGCCCTCCACACCCCCGTTGCTGCGCTCTCCTCCATGGCTCCGAAGCTTCTGCCCTCCGCCACCCGCAGTCTCGGCCCGCGAAGGGGCTTCCTAGTGTGTGGAAACCTTTCCTCCTTCACAGCTCCCTCCCACTGGTGCAGGTCCCTTCCCTATTCTTTGTCTCTGTTTTTTCTTTTACCCTACCCAGGTACGTGGGGAATTTCTTGCCTTTTGGGAGGTCTGAGGTCTTCTGCCAGCGTTCAGTAGGTGTTCTGTAGGAGCTGTTCCACATGTAGATGTATTTCTGTTGTATTTGTGGGGAGAAAGGTGACCTCCGTGTCTTACTCTTCCGCCATCTTGAAGCTCCTCCTTTTGGTTTTTCTTAAATACAAATTTAACTAGGCATCCTGTATTTTTGTTTGCTACATCTGACATTTATTCTTGAAACAATTTTTTAAGGAAATAGAATAAAAGGAAATAGAAATTGAAAATGCTAAATAAATTTAAAAATACAGGGTGACTGAAATATGTGTGGGCAATTTAAATGCTGTCATTTAAAAATACAATTCATACTATTATCTAAAAATAAAACTTTATTCAAGTCAAAAACTCATGTAAGAGATGGTTATATTTTTATATCACAAATAGAATATCAGGGAGAACATTTATTTATATGGTCGCCCTTTATGTATTTTCTGAATATTTCACATATGTCAACCGTTTTGTTTTGTTTGGTTTGGTACGTGGGCCTCTCACTGTTGTGGCCCCTCCCGTTGCGGAGCACAGGCTCCAGACGTGCAGGCTCAGCAGCCATGGCTCACGGGCCCAGCTGCTCCGCAGCACGTGGGATATTCCCAGAGCAGGGCACGAACCCGTGTCCCCTGCATTGGCAGGAGGACTTTCAACCACTGCGCCACCAGGGAAGCCCTGTCAACCTTTTTAACTATCAGTTTAATATGGTGTTAAAAGGAATAATTAATTGGTAAAATCGAGGTGAGTTTTTTGTTAAGAATTTAGTTTCTAGAGAAATGCCATTTGCTTACAAACGACTGGATGTCGTTTTACATTCAAATATTCTTTACTTATTAACAGACCATTTTTCTTTATCAATTATGGCATTTGAAAACAGTACTTGAATTACTGTTTATAAATACAGATGCTACAAACAGTCCAAAGACTCTGAAATTGCTGATTACAGAGTTTACAAGTAATTATAAGTATTTTTTAAAAAGCCAAAAATACAGCTGCTATGTTTATTTGCTAATGCTCAAAAGGAAATATTTATGTTAATTTTGTTTCAATCTGAAGCTATTGTACTGAGAAAGCCATACAGAAAATTGGTCCTATTTTTTTTTTAATTTAGATATATTATTTCATATTCACTAAGCAACCTCTCTAGACCTAAGCATGTAATGCATCTTAAGGCATCAACAAATTGCAACTTAACATTTTTCTTTTTGTCTTCTAAGACTAACACACTCACACATTCAGAAAGAGAAAAGGAGAGAGAGCAACAGGTGCTCTTTCATTTACATTTTAAAATAATGTATGGTCTAAAGCAGGGTTTCATATACTTGGTACTTGTGACATTTTGAGTCAGATAATTTTCAGAGTGTGTCGGTGGTTAAACTGTGCATTATAGGATATTTAGAAGCATCCTTGGGTTCAACCCACTAGGTGTCAATAGCACTCCCCTAGTTGGAACATTCACAGATGTCTTTAGACAAAGCCAGATAGTGGTTTAGAGTACAAATTTGCCTATGGTGATTTAATATATCAATTTGGCCATTTATTTAATCATTACTAACACTGATAATAACAACCCTATTTATACAGGGATCAATACATGCTAGTTATACATCATGTCTAATCATCATACACAAATGCAATTCATCTTATTTTTTAAATGACTTGTCTTTAGAACATTCTAAGATTCACAACAAAATTGAGGGACAGTATAGAGATTTCCCATATATGCTCTGCTTCCACACATGCATAACCTCTCCCATTATCAGCATCCCCCACCAGAATGGTACATTTTCTACAATTGATGAACCTACACTGACACATCATCATCATCACCTAAATTTCATAGTATACATTAAGGTTCACTCAGTGTTGTACATTCCATGGGTTTGAAAAATTTATAACATGTATCAATCATTATGGTATCACACAGAATATTTTTACTGCCCTAAACAACTTCCATGCTCTACCTATTCATCAACCTCCCACTCCTCAACCCCTGGCAACCACTCACCTTTGTACTATCTTCATAATTTTGCCTTTTCCAGAATGTTATATAGTTAGAATCATATAGTACATAGCCTTCTTATATCAGCTTCTTTCACTTAACAATATGCATTTAATATTCCTCCATGTATTTTCATTTTTTTAAAAAATTTTTTCCTCCATGTATTTTCATGGCTTGATAGCGCATTACTTTTTAGCACCAATTGATATTCCATTGTCTGGATGTACCACCGTTTACTTACCCATTTACCTACTCAAGGACATCTTAGTTGCTTCCAGTTTTGGCAATTATGAACAGAGTTGCTATAGACATCCATGTGCAGGTTTTTGTATGGATGTAAGTTTTCAACTCGTTTGGGTAAAAGGATCACAATTGCTAGATCTTATGGTAAGGGTATATTTAGTTGTATAAGGACTTTGTAAGATTTTTTTTATAGTTTACTGGACATTTTGTCTATTCGGATTGGATACTAAGAGCCCATTTAAATTATTTTATTTTATCAGGCTGTCACCTTCTTTAGATTTAGCCTGCAGATCCTGGCCTTCTTTTGTGGGTTGTTCTAATGACAGTTAAAGTTTTGGAATTTTTGCAGTATGATATTGATCTGCCTGTTTTCTCTGGTGTTGCTGGGTCCCCCATTGTTCTCTGCCAGTGGTGCCTGAAATGACATTTCTGTAAGTTAGTATCCTCTCTAATCAACATGTTGCAGAAAAGCATTTATGCATGATATTCAGAGAAGAGGTAAATGACATAATCTGGGGGTGGTGTGGAGGCAACAAAATGTGGTTTTAGGGAAGAAATGTGTGTTTAAATTTGTGTTTATACAATTAGAAAACATAATAATAAAACTAAATTCTGAAAACAAATTATGTTACTAATTTTTTTAGTGTTAGAAATGGTGATGATTAAGGGAAACTAATTTTGTTAAGTTTCAAAATTGCCTACAGGAAGAAAATTAGTCGCCAGTAATGTACCAACTATAAACCTGTCACACAAATTTCTTGGGATTTTAAAAGCTTGTATTTAGGTATTAAATTACTATTACCCAATTACATGACATTTTATTGCTTCATCAAAAAGAAAACATACTAAATAGTTTAAATAACATAGGATGGTAATGAAATGTAAACACAAAAC
This sequence comes from Neophocaena asiaeorientalis asiaeorientalis, assembly GCF_003031525.2. Lineage (NCBI taxonomy): Eukaryota > Metazoa > Chordata > Mammalia > Artiodactyla > Phocoenidae > Neophocaena > Neophocaena asiaeorientalis. The sequence goes on from NW_020173215.1 coordinate 4,602,422, forward strand.
ACAACTATAAGGGTCTTTAAATTTCAAAACAGGAAAACTCCTCAATCCACCTCTTTACCCCTCCTGAATTGATATAAATGGCTCACATAATAAATGGAGCCAAATTATAATGTCATCTATTAATTAGCATTTGTCTTCAGGTTAATTGTACATTTAGAAAAACAATAACAACAAAGAAATAAGGGAAGGTTAATCTTCATAACATTTAAAACATACTGACTAAATAAGTTTCAAATTAAATTTAAGAACCACATTAACCTAGAAAAGACTATATCTTAATAGCACATATCCACTTGAAAGAATTTAATTAATATTGAACAGTATCTCATGACAAAATTAATTGCAGTCTCTGGGGTCTTGAAACATAAAAGAAAAAGCAGGAAATTCTTTGTCTAAAATTATACTAGAAGAAAAAATAATGTTGTTTAGAAATTGCCTGAGTCAAAGAGTCCTGTAGAACTTCTTCAGGTTAAACTACATTTTAATTTCTGTACATCACCCAGACTGAATTTATTCATAAGAAATTTATTTGCAAAAAAATTGATTATATAAAGTAGCTTTTAGAGGGACTAGTTACTTGTTACTCTCAATTCATTTGAATAAATTTAATGGTGAGGAGGTAAAAAGGACAATTCTGCAAACCCTCCTGGGATCTTCAGTTAATGTCTGCAGTGAATGAGGAGAATTCTAGCTCAGGTAAACATGTGGCCCCTCGAGGTGTATGGTGAGGAACTTCATGGCCTCATCATTTGAGAAAGTGAAAGTCCTCCTCCTATGACCTACTGTGCCCTGCTTAGTCACCTCCATATTTCCCGTGAAGGGCAGAAGCACTCATCTACTACATCATGCTGTATATACAGTTTTGTGACTGGCTTCCTTTGTTTAACATACTGTTTTTGAGAATCATCTATGTTAGTGCGTGTATCAGTAGTTCATGTTTTTGTGGCAGTATAGTATTACACTGTATGAATATATCTCAAAATGCGTAGTGTCCAGTTTTCAGTTATAAGAATAAAATTGTTATGAATGTTTTCAACTGTGTATTTTGGTGGAAGTACGCATTCAATTCTCATGCATCACATATATCTAGGAGTAGAGTTTCTGGGAAATAGGGTAGGTATATGTTCCTTTTAGTTGATTTGGATCGTTGTATTTTCTTGATATACTGATTCTTTTATCAACATGAAAGTATCATTAAAATACTCCTTGATGTAAGATCTTTTTCCTCCTAATTTTAGCATAGCCACCCAGATTTTATTTTGGTTAGGATTTGCATGGCATATTTTCCCATAATTTTAAACTCTAGGTGATTTAGAAAGATATTTTTTGTAAACAGCATAGAATTGGGTCTTTTAAAAATTACTTATATATTTGGGTTTAAGTAAGCACCTTGATATTAGTTCTATATTTGTCCCATCAAGGCTTTTTATTTCTTTATTCTTCCTCATCTAATTACTATTGTATGAACAAGTACAATTTTATTCCACTTTATCTTTTAATTCACATTTGTGTGACTCTTAGCATTCTTTCTTCATTGATTACCCTAGAAATGAATATGTCTTTATTACAGTCTACCTCAAATTTGTAGGGTTATATATCCAAAACAGTGCAAGAATATTTTAACAGTTAATTTATCCTATTCTTGCCCTTTTTTATTGTTATCATGTACTCTACTTTTACTTCTGGTAAAAACCCAAAATGCACTGTCTTTATTGTAGCTTAAGCAATCAATAGTCTTTTACAATTAACTTTATATTTACTTTTTCTTGAGTTATTCATTTATTCTTACTTTATTCCATCTGTAATCATTCTCCTTCAGCCTGATTAACTTCCTTTAATATTTCTTGTAGTTCAGATATGCTGGCCATTTGCTATTTATTCACTAGGTCTTGAAAACACTTGTGATTCAACTTCATTTTGGAAGATTATTGTCCCTGAGATTGGTATTTTGTTTTTTCAATACATTTCAGATGGCAGTGACCTAGTTGACCTTGGCCACAACCAGAAGCCCTCAGTGGCTGTTGTGGAAAGAAGAAGGAGCCAGCCTGAGTGGAGCATAATTCTGCGGGCTCAAAATTAAAAAAAAAAAAAATTCAGTATTTTATGACTTCTACAGTTATCTTACTGCAGAAAATGTGTCTTCTTTCTCTGGTTACTCTTAAGATTGTTTCATTATCTTTGTTTTTCTTCAGTTTGACTATGAAGTGAGAGGCTGTTTTCTTTGTATTTACCCTGCTTGAGTTTATCTTAATTTTTTTTTTAATTCATGAGCTGGTATTTTTATCAAATTAGAAAAACCTCACCATTCTTTTATTAAAAATATTACTTCCATGTCATTCTCTTTGGCTGGCATTCCAAGTACAGGTAGGTTAAACTTATTGATGATATCCCACATTTCTTTAATTTCTGATCTTTTTTTTTTTTCCATTATTTTTCTCTTGGCACTTTAGTTTGTGTATTTTCTCTTGACCAGTTTTTGACTTTATGAGTCTTATATTCTGCAGTGTCTAGTCTGCTGTTAAATTCACATAATGACTAATTTGAGATATTGCATTTGAATTCAGGGAGTGTGTTGATTCTAAATATTTGTTGAATGTTCTGTACTTTCATTCATTTTATCTATATCTTCTATATTTAAAAACATATAAATTATAATTATTTTGAAGTTATTTTCTGTTAATTTCAGTATTTAAACATTTCTGTGTCTGCTTTTAGTGACTATTTTATTTTTTAATCATCTTTGAATTATTCATGCTTCTCCATATATCTAGTAATATTTAAATGCATGTTAATATTTTGTATAATACATTGTAGAGACTTTGGATTTGTTATTTCCCTGTAACACATATTTAGTTTTGTTCATCCAGCAATTAAATTGCTGGCAGATTATTTATCCTGCTGAGACCTGGTTTAAAGTTTTGGTAAGGAGGATCTAATTCAGTTTTGCCTTTGCTGCTACTGTGTACTCCCTTTCCTTTTGAGGCATGCTTTGCTCTCCTTTGCTGATTTTAAATAAATCACCTGAAGAGTCGGCAAAGTCTTTCTGCTGTGGCTGGACCAGAACTATAACATTTCTCCAGCTCTGTACAAATTCTTGAATCACTTTTCAGTTCCCAGATCGCAGCAGATGTTCTATGCCAGGTCTCCTTTGATGTCATCCGGTGCATTCATAGCTTAGGAGTTGGCCAAGGACCAAGGAAAATCCTTTCAGATATTCTTGGAGTTCCTTCTTTGTGGAGTCCTAGTATTTTTTCAGTTGTATACTCCTATGTACAAAGCCTTCTCAAGACTTTTCTGCTTAAAACAACAATATCCATTTATTTGGATATTATTGGATTCTACAGTTTGTGTAGGGCTCAGTGAGACAGCTCAGCTTATATTTTCTTCACGTGGTATTTGCTGGGGTAGTTCCACTAGAGCTGGAAGATATGAGATGGCTTCACTCACATATCTGTTGTACTATCTTGCATATTTGTTGTACTTTCTTAAGCTTTAGCAACTTTCTTTCTAAATGTTGCCATTCTCTAAAGCAGTGTAGTTGGAATTCTTAACCTGGCTATTGCCTTCCAAGGATAAAATTAGAAACTACAAAGAAGGTCTCTTAAGGCATGAGTTCAGAAGTCCAAGATAATCACATTTATTTCATAAAATTGCTAAAAATAAAAGTCACATCGTTAGAGAATATAAATGGGAGAGATCAGACTTCATTCTTACTGGAAGAAGCATATGCTTATAGGAATGGCCATTTTTGCAGGTAGTCTACAATGATTAGCATCATAGTTAGAAAATATTATTTCTTTGGGCTCAAGCTGAAATACAAACTTTGCATTGTCTTATTCTTTGTTTGTTTATAGTGTTTTTATATATTAAAATGAGGGTCTTTAAACAGGTTTTTAGTACTATGTAGAATTCTGCCTCTAGCCCATGTGGCCGCAAGCCTTTACCAACGGTACGTTTTATTTCACTAATGCACTTTATCCCAGTGTATGAAACTTGCTTCTCTGTCCTCTCAATGACCATGTCAGTGCCTGCTGGCCCAAAGTCCCCTGGGCCTCTTATTAAATGTTATTTTAAAAAAACACATGCATTTGCAGTAATGAAGGCAATAAAGTTCTAACATAGAAATAAATAGATCAATGGAACAAAAGAAAATGTCCAGAAACAGACATGAATATATTTGATCACCTTTTAACAGTAAAGAGGGACAAAGTGATACTAGGATAATTGATTGTACATCTTACAATAAATTTAGCTCTACCTCACATTACAGCAAATATGAGGTTTACCTTTTTATAAATTAGTTATTACCCACAAACAATTTTAAATGAATTCTAGAATATAACTTGAGATGCTATTGTTTTGTAATCATCTTCTAATGGGGAAAATTTCTTCAGTAAGATGTAAAATATAAAACATAAATAAAAACACTGATGATTAAAATAAATACAAAGCTATGAATTATGAATGAACAAATTTTTTTAAAAATTGACATATTGGGAAGACATTTTTGTAAAGTATGTAACTGAAATGGACCAAAATATTTAATATAAAAAGGAATGATGGGCTTCCCTGGTGACGCATTGGTTGAGAGTCCGCGTGCCGATGCAAGGGACACGGGTTCGTGCCCCGGTCTGGGAAAATCCCACATGCCGCAGAGCGGCTGGGCCCGTGAGCCATGGCCACTGAGCCTGCGCGTCCAGAGCCTGTGCTCCGCAACGGGAGAGGGCACAACAGTGAGAGGCCCGCGTACCGCCAAAAAAAAAAAAAAAGGAATGATTCTACAAATCAATATGAACATGACATATAACCCAGTAGAAATAAAGGGGAAGGGCATGAGCAAAGTTATGAGCAGGTGCACTTAAAAAGATCCCTGATCTCCTAGGTAATAAAGTAATTGAATTTTTAACAATATTTTACCATATTTTTTCTTTTTTCCTATTGATTAAGAAAAAAAATTTTGAAACATTGAGAATACTTTTATTTTGTAAGAAAATGTGCAGGAAGTAGAACTGTCATACACTATTGATGTACATATAAGTTTTAAACAGATTTGTGGAGAGTAATTTAATAATAACTACCAAATCTAATAATAGTTATAAAATATTTTTGATTAAGAACTTCCATTTATTGATAGCTTTTCTTAAAAATAAAACCAAGAACATATACATATGCATAACCTGTAATATTGACATTTTGGTAAAAACTCATATGGAAATGCTTAAATATGTGGTATATACTGAGAAATAATGTTCAGTATAAGCCATTAAAATAATAAGGTAATAAAGCAAATTTCCAAATGGTATGTATGGCATTAATTTATTTGTTTAAATAAAATTATGTGCATGTATATTAATATATTCTTATTTATATATACACATATTTTTGAATATATATGTAAATTCAAGCTATTAAAGAGGATTTAATTGTTTATATACCTTTCTATTATTTCAAAAATTTAATTAGCAGTTATTACATTTGTAAAATGGTATTAAGTTCTATTTGTGTTTCTCATTAGCTGTCTGGACACGGCAAATCTCCTGAATTTGAGTGCCCTAGTTGTCTAATCTGTAAAATGGAGATAATTAAATCAGCCTTGGCTGGGTTTTGTGACAATTAAGTGAGCTAACATATATGTAAATAACTATATATATTTTTAGTCAAATTGATTGTCTTAAGCATTGCTGACTTTGAATGTTCAGAAGGATGTTTGCTCTTTTGTTCATAGAGACATATTTCTTTGAGTTCCATGGAAGGCACCAAGACCTGCCATGTTGGCAGTCTGGTGAGCAAATTAATAGTTATTGTTTAAGAGGCATCTTGTCCAGGAAAAATAATGTCTGTGTTGTTTCAACCTATGTAGTTTCTGTTTTTTATTTTCTATGACACTATACTTAATTTTTAAAAACTGTACATGAGGAGAAATAATCTATCAAAACCATTTCTCAAAAATATCTCACATTGCTTATTCCTCCTTTTTATGAGTCCAGTATTATTATTTTATGAACATCAGAATATTGACTAATTGGAGTGTGACCTTAGGTCAGATTCTGAGATTCCACTGGAAACTCACAGTTTTTATCTCTGTATATAGGTGTATGTATATTTTTTGCATGTTACAAAGGGAAACAGATAAATGCTCTGGTTCACCAGTGCCATCCTTGCATTTAAAATTCTTAAGGGCAGAATATCTCTAAGTTTCTCTAATATTTTGGGATATAATTGATACAACATTATAGTACTTTTAGGTGTACAGTGTAATGATTTGTTACTTGTATATATTGCAAAATGACCATCACAATAAATCCGGTTAACATCTGTCACCATACACAGTGCATCTAAAATTCTAAGGGTCAGTGTCTCTAAATTTCTTTTGTGAAGGTATAACAGTAAACCATCAAAACTTAAAATTTAATAGAAAAATGATCAAACAAGAGAGGAGGTTGTAAAAAGAAAAGAAAATTTACTTTGAAGTTTTATTCTTCAAACAAATAAGGGATGAATTACTGAGAGTCAGGTTTTCCTTGGTTAATCGAAGCCTAAAATATATTTTAAAAATATCATAGGGCTATAATTTTCTGGAGCAGAAGAGAAGAAATCACTCTAAGAATGAGAACAAGAGAAATGGGGAGATAAAGTAATTTCAGTATGAATCAAACAAGTCATCTCTTTTTGCTTAGTGTCTGGATCACAAAGACTGTTTTATCTGCTCTGGCTTTTTACATCATGAGCCATATGGAATTCTCCCATGCTGCCAGGTCCCTTGCTCTCATGTTTCTCAGAAGTTTAAAGTAAGATCATATATCTTTATTTACATTTATCCAAGAGGTTGCATAGGCATCCCATTTTTGTCTACTATTCAGGAACATATGTAACACATGGTACACAGTTAAAAACAAAGAAAGTAAAATGAAAAAGACAAAAAATTTCATTTTTTGTGCATGTGCTTGTGCTTCAATATAGCTATACCACTTCAGTGTTACTGTCCTCAAGTAAGGGTCAATATTCAGAAAAGTATCATCAAGAGTACTGGAGAGGGCTTCCCTGGTGGTGCAGTGGTTGGGAGTCCTCCTGCCGATGCAGGGGACAGGGTTCGTGCCCCGGTCCGGGAAGGTCCCACATGCCGCGGAGCGGCTGGGCCCGTGAGCCATGGCTGCTGAGCCCACGCGTCCGGAGCCTGTGCTCCACAGCCTGAGAGGCCACAGCAGTGAGAGGCCCGCATACCGCAAAAAAAAAAAAAAAAAAACAAAACCTAAGGAGATCTAAATAGACTTTGGATTTAAATAAAAAAGAGTACCGGAGAATAAACATTGCAGATTATGACTATTTAGGTTCATAAATTTGAATTCCTAATATTGATGGATATTGAGACTCACAAAATAAGATTAATGTTTTAATTGACATAATAGACATGGGGTACAGGGGAATAACCCAGACCCAAATGAAGTGGGAAATTCATAGCTCATGTGTCTCATTCTCTGTTATAGACTTTAGTGATGATTTCTTTGCTTTCTAGTCTTCTCCAAATAGAAAACCCACTTCATTCAGACAACAATTTTTATAGCCTACTCATCATGGGATTTATGTTAAGGATAACATGAATGCAGTCAAGGAGAATCATGGTTGATATATGTCAGAGCAAGATGAGAATGTTATGCAGAATTAAGTTTGAAGGATCTGACTTAATACTAAATGGTAAGTATAGTTAACAGCTTCTAGGGAAGTAGGGGATGGAAGATAAATCTATCAATAATCTACAAGTTGATCGAAACTTAAAAATTTTAGGAAACTGCTCTCTACAGATAATTAGGTGTTGATTTTAGCTTTTTTTAAAAAAATAAAAACAAAAACACGTTTTCCACTGAGTGAGAATTCACTGTTAAAGTCACATCTGTATAATAAAGGTAAAATAGAGATTTAGTAATAACAACAGGTAACATTTTTTAAGTGCACACTAGGTACCAAGTATGGTTCTAAGTGTTTTAAATATACTAACTCATTTAATTTTCATGACAAGCATATGAATTTTAGGATGAGGAGATCAGACAGACCAAGGCAAAGTAACTTGCTCGAGCCAGAGAATTAGAAAGAGGCAGTGGTGAGAATTAAACAGCCAGAAAGGCCCCGAAGTATGGTTAGACATTATGTGATGTTGCCTTTAAAGTAACTATTTGATTAATCTGATTGTTCTAGATAACCAATTTATTTTCAACATCTAAAGTTTTTATCATCTAAACGCATCTGGTTTTCTGTTACATTTTATAATGTTGAAGATAAGTTTGAATCTAATTTAATCATTTATTACTACAAGCTCAGTAACAAATCGTTCTCCAATTCCACTTACTCTACCTCCTCTTCTTTACCAATTTTGTAACATGTGGTCATTAATACAAACCTTTTCTTCCCTTCTCTATCCACTCACTGGTATGTTATTACAAAATGTATTTTCTTATTTCTGACTGACAGATCTGTGTAGTTAAAAAAAGTTCCCCAGCTGATTCTGATATTTTCCTCTTTAATTTCTGAGAAGCTCTGGATTAATTCAACCATCTGCCCCCTCTGCTTCTGAACCTGCCCTCGTGTTATTGTGTACCACTAGAGAAATCCAGATGATCTTGAAGATTAGTATCATAGCAAATTTATGGAATCCAAACTCAGAGGTAACCACAACTGCTTGGCAATCCTATTACATTTTTCTTATCTGGTCTATTTCCCACTCCCGTCAGCAATTATTCCAGCCCTTCTTCATTTTCTTTAAATCCCTAGCCCCAATAGAGTCCATCTTACTCCATCAATTATTTCCACTCTATGCTGTATTTTTAGACTCCTCTATGTACAAATATGCCACACAAGCACAGCCACACCCATACAAATATACATATATCGAAACTTGAATCCATACTCATATATATGCATAAATATATATGTATATATTTACACATATATGTGTATGTTCAACTTTTGACACAAACTCAGCCACTTTCTTAAAAGACTCTCATCCATTTATTTCCAAATTTCTTTACAATTTTTTTTATCCACTTCTCAGTTTCTTTTATAAGTGCCTTCTTTTCTTAAATGATGAAACACATCAGGACTGTATTTCAACTTCATGTCTTCCTCAGGAATCTGTATTTAAGCTTCATGTCTTTTTGCTTTAAATTAGAAACTATTGTGCTGAAATGGGATTTAAGGAGGCAATAAAACTCCTGAATCTATATATTTAATATTTTATATGTGAACTTATTTCTGAAGAGGAGATATAGAAATTTAAAATCATAATGTGACTCAGTAAAGGTTATGAATCATTGTTCTAAAACACTTTTCCCATGTATTTTAATCTTGGCCATTTGTTCTAATCACGACTTGTACATAGATAACTTCTCCACTTATTTTCAACTTGGACTTCTGTCCTGAGCTACACCTGTGGCAGCTAAATATTTCCACCTCTACATCTCACAGGCACTTTAAATTGAACAAGCCCCAAACTGATTTTATTAATTTTATCCATCAGTCCATCAAAGGCATTATTCATGCCTGTTACAGTGTTCTTGATCTGTGGCACTTCTTTTTGATTCTTTCTTAGAATTTTCATCCTTTTATTACATTCCATCTGTTCTTGAATGTTGCCTACTATTTTTTTTTCTATTAGAGGCCTTGGCATTTTAATCATAGTTGTTTTAAATTCCCAGCCTAATAATTACAACATCCTTGCCACAGCTGACTCTGGCTCTAACTCTTCTTCAGTCTTTTCAAACTGTGTTTTTTGACTTTTAGTAGGTCTTGTGATTTTTGTTGAAATCTGGACATGATGTATCCAGTAAAAGGAACTGCTACAGCTAGGCCTTTAACAATGTGGTGGTGAGGTGTAGGGGAGGGCAAGTGTTTTATAATCCTATGATTAGATCTCAGTCTTTTGGTGAGCTTGTACCTTGGATTGTGAACTTTACCAGGGCTTGAGTATTTGTCTCCCCCCAGGTAAGTTAGGCTCTGATGAAACTCCAGCAGGTAAAGTTCTGGTAAAAAAGTTTCTGCTGAGGTCAGACTTTGTTAAGAGAAACAGAATGCTCTGACACATTTTTAAATTGTTACTTTTCCCTTCCTACTGCCAAAAGCATGAAGGGATTTTTCTCTGATATTCAGTGTGAGCACCTGGTAGAGCTCCTTGAGGTAAAACTCACAAAAGCTTGGATGCTCTCTTATGACCCCCCCTCCCTCGGAGTTTTTAACGCTCAGACTTGTCCATAATGAGTCCCCAGCAATACCTCAATTACAGTTTAGGTTTAGGTTTTCCTACCCAGGTACTGGTTCCTGTGGAGATTTCTGCTCTGGTAAGTTGTGATTCTCTGTACTCACCTGTCCATCTCTGCAATTTTTGAAGTGGCAATTTGCCCTGTGATTTTCCAGCTTGTTCAGTCTTTTACTAGTTGTTAGGACAGAGTGATAACTTTTAATCTCCTTATATGTCAGACTGGAAACCCCATTAACTTTATTAAGATTCTAGTTTTTATTTGAGTGAATACTACCATCATCATGCATTTGTCCAACTGATCTATCTAGAAGCTATCCTAGACATCTCCCTTTTTCTCAACCTGACATCTTACCAGTAACCAAGTCTGGTCAGATCATGTCTTTAATATCTCCAACAATCCATTCTACTTCTCAATCCTTTCAGCCACTGACTTAAGTCCTCACTACTTTCCATATGAAATAGTCTCTTCCTCTAGTCTCAAAATTCTCCATACTATAACCAGAAACATTTTTCTGAAACAAAAGTTTAATTATGCCTTTCTTCTATCTCACATTTGGTACATGCCTCTATCAATTTGTTCAGGTTGCTATAACAAAAATACCATAGGCTGAGTGGCTTAAACCACAAATACTTATTTCTCACAGTTCTTGAGGCTGAGGAGTCCAAGATAAAAGTGGCTGCAGAGTAAGGGACTACTTCCTGGTTCATAGACAGCTGTCTTCTAACTGTGTTCTCACATGGTGAAAGGAAAAAGGGAACTCTCTGGGACTCTTTTATAAGGGCATTAGTCTCATTCTTGAGGATTCCACCCTCAAGAGTCCGACCTCCTAATACCATCATATTGGGGGGGTTAGGATTTCAACATACAAATTCTAGTTGGGGGTGGCGGGGGAAACAAAACATTTAGTGAATAACAATGCCCAAGATGACTTACGAGGTTGTAAAAAATAACAGTATTTATGTTTATTTTATAAAGCTAATAAAGAGATTACATATTAATGATATTTAACAACTAGATTGACAGCAGAATGCTATCTTGGTCCATATATCAGATAGTCAAGGATCATATAGATTATATGAAATATACTAAGGGTGGGGTAAACAGAGAGTTCCAGAAAAGTGTTAAATTGTGTTATCTTCAGTTATTTTATTACTTTCAGCTCGTTGCACTATAGTTTAGATTATGTAAACTAGATAGATTTATTTATTGATCATATTATTTAGTTTTGACCAGAACAACTATAACTAAAAGACAAGATATTGATACAATTTCCTTCAAAGAAACCACAATTGGAAAGATAACAAAATGTAAGAATCACCAAACAATAAGAAATTGTCATAATAATCTTTTCACTTTGGATAATACATTTCTTCTTAAGCCACTAAAATAGGTAAAATCAATAATAGTCTAAACTTATCAGCAAGATTTTGGTCATAAAAATGTGAAACTATTAAAAATAATTTGAAATATGGGTTTACATCTTTTATTGTTAGTGATGGACTTTAAGTATATATTGGGCCTTGAAATAGAAGGTAATAATGACACAAAGCCATCATGATTAACAAGATTTTGAAAAACATTATTAAAAATAATATTTATGAAGTAAAATAATTTGAAATATTGAATTCATTTTTATTTCATTATATTTTTCTATTTGTGCATTTTTATAATATATACTATAGTAATAATGCAATACATATATTGCCTTTGTAAATTATAAAATTACTTTGATAGTTCGTGCATGAAAATGTTTACATATACAGTTGAATGATCAAAACAATTCAAGGCCAGTAATCTACAGTGTAAAATCAATACCTTTAATATAGATGGTACTTCCCTGGTGGCGCAGTGGTTGAGAATCTGCCTGCCAATGCAGGGGACACGAGTTTGAGCCCTGGTCTGCGAAGATCCCACATGCCGCGGAGCAACTAGGCCCGTGAGTCACAACTACTGAGCCTGCGCGTCTGGAGCCTGTGCTCCACAACAAGAGAGGCCGCGACAGTGAAAGGCCCGCGCACCGCGATGAAGAGTTGCCCCCGCTCGCCGCAACTAGAGAAAGCCCTCGCACGGAAACGAAGACCCAACACAGCCAAAAATAAATTAATAAATAAATAAATTTATAATATAGATGGCTACATCCCCCTTGTCTCATGAAGTAGCCTTGCTTTACTCTATGGTAACATGTATCAAAATGTTTACCTGAGCATCCCTTTTTCTCCCCTCCTCACTTTCTTTTTCTACTTTGAGATCAGAGATTTGGGAAAATCCTTATTTTTTATCTCTTCTTTATCCCCCACAAAAATTAGTGACCACAACATTCTCTCCATCTGAGCAATAACGTCTCTGCCCTCTCCTCCCCATCCACACTTTTAGTGCACACCTGTAGTCCTGCATCATCCTTTAAGTGATGTGTTGCAATAAAGTCTCTATGCCATTCCAGCTCTACTCTCCACTATAGACAGACCAGATGCCTCATCTTCTTATGCTATTTTTGAACTATGCCCATAGTTATAACATTTTCTTATTTTATAACAGTTTGGTTTCCAATCTCCCTTCTATACCATAACTATTGGAAAAAGAGAGTGATATTTCATCGTTCTCTAGAATAATATGTGATTTATACTGGGATCTTAGTACATAGTTATTGAATAAAGGAGATAAAGGAAGAATGAGGAAGAACATTTTTGAAAATAGTTGACATGATGAAGAACTTGGGTTTTCCTTCCACAAAATAGTTTATAGGTCTATATTATGATATAATGTTTAAAATGATAGAGGCAGGGCTTCCCTGGTGGCGCAGTGGTTGAGAGTCCGCCTGCCGATGCAGGGAACACGGGTTCATGCCCCGGTCCGGGAAGATCCCACATGCCGCGGAGAGGCTGGGCCCATGAGCCATGGACGCTGGGCCTGCGCGTTCGGAGTCTGTGCTCCGCAACAGGAGAGGCCACAACAGTGAGAGGCCCGCGTACCGCAAAAAAAAGAAAAAAAAAATTATAGAGGCAGTCTCAAGTACAGAAGTGTAGTACCTGGATTATTAGGTAGTTTTCCATGACTGTGTTGTGCCATGTGACTAATCTTCAGTATTGCAAATTAAAAATGGAAATGAACAACACTGAAGCACACAGAAAAAGTTGATAAAAATTGTAAGAACTTTGTATATTTAGAGGGAAATACAATTTAAAGGATGTTTAGACATGAATAGACAAAAATAAGTGAGAAAAAAAAATTGAGGAAGAAATGGGACAGCACAACTTTCTTAGAATGTCTGATAAATACACACACACATTAACACACAAGATTTACTCTTTTGCTTCAGATATTATGAGATTATAACTCAAGCCAATGAATGATAAAGGCAGAAAGGAAAAGTTAGACTGTATAAAATAAATAATACCCTAACAAAGTTTACCATTGAAAGTACATCAGAATTTTGTTACTAGATCTATTCAATTACAGAGTCAGTAATTATTTGACCAATACATAGTATAATGAATTCCAGCATTGGCTGAGAAATAAAATTTTAAAACTTTGTTTCCTTGCAAAACTAAAATTCTAAATATTAGATGTTTCACATGAGGATGAGATTTAATGTTATTTTTCTTTTGGAAAAACAATCTGATTCAATTATTTTTCTTATCTGTCTTTAATAGAGAAGAATTAATATGCACAATTAAAAGTCCAGCAAATACTGTTATTTTGGGATTGGCATAATAAAGATTAGATGAGAAATTCGTCAAAATATTCTTTTGTCTTGTTTTTGTTATTTTTTTTCTATTCTTGTTTTAACTGTAAATTGAGAAAATCCTCTGGCTCACTCACTGGACAAACTGAAGCTATTTCAGAGGTAGTGTAAGTGCCAATTCAATTCAGAATTTGAGATCAATTTAAATGTATTTTCATTATTTTATTTTATCTTTCTCCTGTGAATTTTCAAGCTGTTACTTAACAGTTTCTTGAGTTTCACTAGCCTGTTTTAAAGTCTGAGGTAATACAGAAAACTAAAATCTTTAGAGGGGCTATTTGGAATGTTCCTTTTACTATAAAATGTTTTAAGACAGTATCACATTTCATTTCATATATTTCTGTGTTAAAAAAAAAACCTGGTAATCACCAAGAGGAAAGTGGAAAAAATTAATTTTCCTATTTATTTTGTTCAGGTATAAATAAGAAGGAACATGATATGTCCAAGATATATAAACTGATCAGTTACAGATTGTTAGTTTTAACTCTGTTTCCAGGTTATTTTATTAAGTAGTTTCCAGTGTTTAACATAAACTTTGATAAAACATTTTTTATTATGAAAACGATCCACTAAATCAATGACTGGGGTAATAACTAAATGCTCATTTCTTTGGAGAAATGCCATTCTGCACTTGCCTGAGATATGTATGTGCCTGAAGTGTAGCTGACTGGGAAAGGAGGAAGGAAGGGGAACAAAGGATGAGATAAAGAGGAGCGTGCATATTTGAGCCGATCAAGGTAAGGCTGTGTGTGCAAACAAACTGAGGCAAGCGGAGAAGCTATTTGGCCTCTATTTATGCTTGAGTACAGTCCCTTCTGAGTTTAGCCTCTTCTGATAATAAAAACTCTACTTAGAGTGGTGGTGAAGAACATCAGATTTGGCAAACGGAAGACTCTGTAAGTATAGCATTCATTGCCTATTACTTTTCTCCTTTTCTCCTCATACTACATTCTCTGTAGGGAGCTGTGAGTTAAGATGCCACAACATGCATCTTCCAGTGATGCCTAGTGGAATACCATCAGTACCAAGGCACCAGTCATCTTTACCTCTCTTAAGGGGACATTATTTTTATGCTTCTGCTGCTTTTCACTTTTTCTCACTGGGGCTCACTGGAGTAATAAACTATTTTGATTTATATCTTCAAGTTCAAAACTTCACTGTACTCTCTGCAATAATGCAGAATTTCCATGCTTTCACCTGGGTTTCATTGCAGTACTATATTTGTGTTCTGGCACCCTACAAAATATTTCTGCTAGTCACTTTTCTTCATTATCAGAATAGTCTGGAGGAGACTGAACTCAAGGGTAAATATGAGTACAAATAGAATGCTGGACAAGTAATCTGTCTTTGAAAACTACGGATTTGTGATTTTGTCTACCAGGAGACATTTGAGACTGTCTGGAAACATTGTTGGTTGCCATAGCTGGGAGTGAGGTTCTGCTACTTTCTAGTGGGTAGAATTCAGGGATCTTGTTGAACATCTAACAATGCAAAGGACAGCTCCTCACAACAAACAATTACTTGCCTCACAATGTCAATAGTGCTAAGGTTGCAAAACCTTGTTCAGGCTTATTTGTCTGATAAACTTCTGTTTCCTCTCTGTTTCTAAACACTAGCAAGAAACAAAACAGTCTTGAGCTAGTGAATAATTTGAGTCCTTTCCCATTCCCAATATGTTCAAGTATACACATCCATATATTTATACACACAAACACAAACATACATAATGAAACACCAATGTAACTACTATGCAGATACAAGTAACATGACTTTTAGGAACAAATGAAGTGACCCCAAACAAACTGACCATTGTGGATCTTGATCTGCAGAACACAAAGTCTAATACTAACAAAATGAGAGAAAATAACAATCTTTAACTTATTATTAGGTATTCATTTCTACAGTCCAGTCCACTCACAAACATGGTTTTTCTTGGTGATTTTAATACATTTGTGATTTTTACATGAAACATCTGATTTAGGAGCAAAGACTTTAGTGATAGTCCCCAGCATTTCAAAAATTAAAGTGTTATGTAGATTTCATAGTATATTCAATCATAACTGAGTATAATTTTAGACTTATGAAAAGAGACACTACGAAGCTTTTCATAGTATTATTATCTTAAAAATTATTAAAAGATCCTATTTATCTAAAACATTTTACAGCAAGAATTAATTCAAAGTTAATTTTTATGACTGCAAGTAAGAATTTCAGTGAAAAATGATGAAATCTGTTAAATAAATTTCATGAAGCATGGCATAATAACAACTCCTAGTTAACCTTGTCACATTCAATGGATTGTCAACAGTGAAGTGGCTACATCTGATTATTAAAACATAATTATAGAATTGAAGTGATTCATTAAATACAATTAAGAGAAATTAAGATAATGCCCCAAATGAATTCAACATTTAATTATTTTCTAAGGAGTGATTGATCTGTTTTCAAAGATTATTTTTCTTTATCATCACATAAGTATATGAAGAATTTTGAATATGTGTTTGCCTCAGTAAACTGATGTCACATTTCTAAAAATGTTAATGATAAAAAGGCTAAATGGTCTGTTACAGCAGTTTCAGTATATACTTCCATGCTTATTCTTTCTCATTAGTAGTTGAAAAACATTATCAAATGTGCAGAAATTAATATGAAACTTGAAGGACAAGACATATAAAAATAAGCAACAGTTTAATTATCTGCATAATATATTATGGAATTTTTTAAAATAACTATTCTGTGTTAACATAAAACATAATTTTTCACTAGCTAATGATATAACTAGTGAACATAGAATAAGTAGTAATATAGCTGGGGAACACAATATACCTGAAACATATCTTAGTGAAACTGGCTGGAAGGTGCAGGTGGGACAGAGCTGATCTGTAGAAATGGCTTCTGGTTGGCTGAAAAAATTGCAGGAAGATATAACCCCTAATTTCCTGCTGTGGCTTCATGCTTCTGATCCACTCATGCCTAGAAGTCTCTTCCCCTTCCACAATCATTTAGTTTCTCTCCAAGACCTCTGTTGACAGAGCCTAACGTGAAGCCAACTGATAAAAGAGATATCCTCATAGGGTTCAGCCCATGATTCACAAAGTACACAAAACTGAGTGGATTTGAAGCTGAAATGTAATAATAATTGGCCAAAGATCCAAATACAAACAGGAGTTCAGTGAACTATAAATGATCAAAAACTTAGAAGAAATTATGGGAGATTTCTTTTATGAAATCAAAGTGTAGAAGTGCATTCTAAGAATTATTTAAAGAAAAACACACCAAAAAATGAAAAGAAAACCTTGCATATACAGTGAAGTATTATACATGCAAAATAACCACAAGCAAAGTCAAAGACAGACAAAAATACTAGCAATTCATATCACAGACAAATGGCCAATAACCCTAACACAGAAAGAATTTCTACATGTCAATTAAAATAAATGCACCAACATAATAGAAAAAAACCCAAAAGGTATGATCAGACACTGAAGAAAATAGTATATGCAAATGTCTCTTAAACATGAAATAATGCTCAACGTCACTCAAAATAAGACAAAGGAAAATATCAACTGCAATGAAATATTTTCACCTATCAGATTAGCGATGCAATTTGGCAATATCTAAATTTGTGTGCATACCTATTATTTTCAGTCCAAAGAATATATCCTAGAGTTATCCCTACATAAGTGAAAACTGAAATATCTACATGAATATCAATTTTAGCTATTTTTTTTAATTGAAAAATGGTTGACAACAACCTAAATATCCACCATTCGTTGACTGGTTAAAAAATACGATACCCCTAAACAATGGAACACTGCTCATCTGAAATGAAAAATCAAGAAACTATACCATTAATACGTGAAACTAATTAAACACATATTTTAGGAGTAAAAAAAATAAATTCAGAACAGTGCGTGTAGTTTAAAAAGAGGAAAATAGTAAGTACTTAGATGCATTACACCCAGTATATGTAAAGAATGAAGGGTATGTATGTTTCTGAAGGATACACAAGAAAATGCTGACACATCTCTGGACAGGAGAAATAGGGGGTTAGTGGAGTAAGAATATGCATTCTGCAATGCACTCTTCTGTAACTTGAATATTGTACATGTGAAGTGAATATCATCAATTAAAAATACAATAAGATATTCAAGTTAATCAGTGACTTAGAAATACTGGAATATAGTTTTCAATAAGGCATAGTCCTCACCCTGAAATTTCTCACAATTTATAGATAAATCAGGCACACAAAAAATAATGACACATCAATATAATAACTGCTATGGTAAAGTTATATATAAAATACTATAGGAATACACTACTGTCTAGCTTTGCATCAAGGATTCAATGAAGGTTCCTCGAGAAATAATCGATTTTGTTGGAGCTCATCATCCTAGAATGACTTCTGCCCTATTATTTTCCTACCAAAATCCTGCCTAGTCCCACTTTAATAGTTATTTTCTAGTAAATTCAGCCAACATTAAACTTCTCCCATCTTTGGGATTCTATCATGCTTACTGTTTATATCACCAATATGAGTACTTGTCTCTCGTTGATTATTAACTGTTTCATGGTCTACATCCAACATCTCTGGTGAATTTTAATGTCCTACAAGTCAGGAATAGTAAATACAGCTATCTTGGGAATGCCTGTCAGAGCCTATAACAATGTTCTTCCAAAAGCAAATGCTTACTAAGTACTTTTTGGGGAAAATGAGTAAAATACTGCCTTTCCATATCCTTTGAGGTATATTCGACAGTAGCTTGAGAAAAACTTCTGCTAAATTTCATAAATACAGAAAAATTATATTCACATCAGGCATTCACAAGAAATAATATTAATGAGAAAAATATCTTTGGTGAGCTAGTCATGAGATAACCTCCCTCTGGGTTTAATATACTACAATTTAAAAGGAGTTCAGTTCTGCAAACTAGGAGGGTTATGTATGAGGGGAAAAAATCCATTTCAGCTGTCATAGACTACATAGTCCAAATAGTAGCTCAAACCATCAAGGTGTTTCACTTAAGTTTTCTATTATCAAAAAATATCAGATTATGTCTACATGAAAAATATTTTTGGAAAACTAAAATAATCATATAAGTAATATATCCATGCTTATTTACAAAATGTTAATCCCTCTCCCCACCGCATATATCAAAATCTCACACAAACCTAATTAAAGTAAGAAAAGGGAACATATTATTTATTACTTATATAGTTGATGTTAATAAATTTCACCAGGTTATTTGATCATACAATAGCTCTTAAGGAGTTGTATTCCAAATATTTAGGTGTTATCTATACATTATATACATGCTATATTTCTAAGTTGACTAGCACCAACTGTAAAGTAAAAAGCTAATGTTTACCCTTAATAAGTCACATGGGATTTTTATATTTTAGGACCTTACCTGGAAATCCATTCTCAAAAGACTAATTGAGAAGAAAGGAATTTCCATAAATTGAGGACTGATTACTAAACCTAGTGCTGTTTCCATGTATTAACCTCAAAAAGTCCAAGTCTCCCAGCTTTCTTCACAATATTCTCTATATCCCCCTTTTTTGGACCCCAACTCTCAGGTTTGTCCTATTCCTGAGCCTTTACACCAGGCTTTTTAGGAACTCACTGTGCCTCATTAGCAATATCTCCCAGATCCTTGATCTTTTATCTGTGTGCTCTCTCCTACTTTCTCTAGCTAAAACCTGGAACTCCCCTAAAGGCACTACAGCTTCCTCCGTAGTTTCTTGGGTGGTTTGTTTTCTACCCCACACTCCTTCCATTTCTTTGCTGTTTTCAGACTATTCTCCTTTGCTTCTCCCTAAAACCCTTTCGCATTGGATCTCTTCTCATCAGCCAACACTCCTTGCTGCAGTCTTAAAATGACCTGCTCATCTCTTCCCTTAACTTCTTAAATATTTTAGCTCCTGACTCATAATAACTCTCTCCAAACTGTTCCTTTATTAATACTGGTGATTTCAAAATCCTGAGCCAAGTTCTACCCAATGCCCTTCCCTTTCAGTTATCAACCTCAACTCTTCCCATGATACCAACTTCGAAACTCTCTCAGTCATTCACTCACATAGCCACACCTTAGACCTTATCATTACCAGTAAGCATATCTACTGCATAACTGCCATTTCCATCATCCCAATCTCAGGTCCCCATCTTCTGTCTTTTCAGCTCAGTCCTTTTAATACCTACCCTTCCTTTTCACAGGGACCATTGAACGTCTCACCCATTTCTCATGTTTATTTCCTTTTTCACTAACAGTAAATTCTATGGTTAATTTTAATTATATCTTCTCTACACTCTTAACTAACCCTTTCTCAGCTCAAAATATTCTTATGGCAAAATAAAAGGCCTGGTTAAATTCAAAATACCATCTACTTTGTGCCTTCACCCATGCAGCTTAGCATTTTTGAAGAGAACTAAAATTAATTATGACTTGTCTCACTTTAAGGTCATAATTATTCAGTTCAGGTGGGGCTATCGATGGTGCCTAGTGTTCATTCTGATTTTCTTGGTCAATCTACATGCTCAGACTTTTGACTACGTATTTTGTATCTTCTTCTATCTTATCAAACCTTTAAAACTTCCTCCTTCATCCTCAATCTCAGCTGATCACCTTGCTTTCTATTTTATTGACTAATAGAAGCAAGCCAGGATAAAGTTCACAAGTTCCCCTCTCACTTCCACCAACCTGTGAGCATCTGCATCGAAATATGTGTATTCCACTCCTGTTACTTAACCCTCTCACCTCTCGAGGTTATTCTTGTAGCAGTTTTCTCCTCTCTCTCCTTCAGATTGAGTAATTTTCCTCTACTGAACCTTTTCCAACAACATGAAAATGCTTGTCTCCATTTTAAGAAAAACTTTTAGTTCTGCTTTTTCCTCTAGATACTGCCCATTTCTTTCCTTTCTTTTGCAGCAAACCTGTTCAGTTTTATCTCTGTTCATTTTATCTCTAATATATGTCATTATAAGAACCCATTTTAATTAGTCTTTCACCCCCAACATTCCACTGAAACTGCTCCATCCTCATTCTACTTAACATACCAGCAGTAGGTTCTGATATAGATGATTATTCCTCTCTGAAATCTTTTCTTTCCATATAGGACACACTGTGATCTAGTTTTACTCCTGTTTCATTTGCTTTTCTTCCCATTATTGTTTGCTGGATCCTTTTTATCTCTTTGGCCCTTAAACACTGGAATGTCACAGTGCTCCATTCTTTTACCTCTTTTCTTCTATCTGAACTCATGCTCTTGATCTTATTCAGCATCACTGAATTTAAATGCCTGTTATAGAGTGACAAGGGTAAAATGTATATTCCTAACTTAGATCACTCCCCTAAACTCTAATTCCTATATTCATCTCCACTTGGATGTATAACAGATAAGTCATATATAACATATAAAAATTAAGATGTCATAAAATCAGCTCCCAAAATTTCCTTGCTAAACTGGCTTCTCCCAACATTTCTCCATCGTAATTAATATCAATAGCACCCCTCCAATAAATATTAATAGCAAGTAATTAATAAAAATAGAAAACAAACATGGGATAGAAAACATCAAAAGCTGATCCTGGGCTTCCCTGGTGGCACAGTGGTTGAGAGTCCGCCTGCGGATGCAGGGGACACAGGTTCGTGCCCCGGTCCGGGAGGATCCCACATGCCGCGGAGCAGCTGGGCCCATGAGCCACGGCCGCTGAGCATGCACGTAACGACCCTGTGCTCCGCAACGGGACAGGCGCCAGCAGTGAGAGGCCCGCGTACCAAAAAAAAAAAAAAAAAGCTGATCCTTTGAAAAGTATATGTGAAATATATATAAATATGTGAAATATGTATAGAAATATATATGCACATAATACACATATAGATAGATACACACACAAACATCTAACAATACAAACATACAGTATATTTGAATTAAGAAGAGGATATCACAAAAGGTCAAGAGACATTAAACTCTTAATAAGATGCATTAACAATAACTTTATTCCAATCAACTTAAAAATTTTTTAACTTGGCTATATATTTTTTTAGGAAACTCAAAGAAACTGACACAAAATGAAATGAAAATTCTAAATAGCATAACAACTGTTAGAATTAATAAGAAAAATTTCCACCTCAGAGGGCTGCACTGGTGAATTTTGTCACATAGGACTCCCCTGAAACATCACTACTGAACACATGGTGACAAGGAAGCATATATAGACCATATAAGAAAACAAACCATAGCACTATGGGGTTGTTTGATTTTTCTTCAGCTTATTTTCACTGATTTCATCTCATTTAAATTTTTAACAGGTATACATTTTTTTTACTGTAGTCTAAGTTTCTTTTTATATTCTCTGAAGGAAAAAGGTGATTGTAACTGAATGGTAGAATTTTTTTACATTTCAAAATATGGTGAACAAGCATGGAATTAGAACCTTTCTTTCATGGAGCTATTACAAAATAAGACAAAATATCTCTCCTTGAATTAATATAAACTATATTCATTGTGTGATAAGTTTTTCACATTTTAAAATTATTTTGTGAATATTCATGTGTGTGCCCTTTAATTGGGCAAGAAATTTTAGGAAGCTAGGAAATTTAAAATATATCAAGACACATATGATTATATAGATAAAATATGGCACATGTATATTTCTATTACTGAAGGTTTATACATCTCTACATCTGTAGCAATAAAACATACAATTCACTATCTTTACGTGTAATTTGCTACAAAGATCTGAATAATGACTAGATAGAAATAAAAAATTATACGTCTCTTTGTCAAAGAGAAAACAGTTATTTAGACCTCCGTGTTATGTTGACCCCATGTTATGATAACCTCAGTAAGAATATATGGGCAAAAATGTGAAGTGCTGTTGATACAACTAGCAGACAGAAGGAACCTATGTGTTAGTATAACCTGTAATATTTCTCTTCCACTTTCAGAACTGAAACATGATCAGATCTGGCTCAGTCTATTGTCGAATTCCAGATGTTCACAGAGTTAGTATGCTATCACCCTCTTAATCACCTTTCACTAAAGAAAGCAGTCAGAGACTGGTCACTTCAAACAATTGCTGTCACCAAGGGTTAGTTTCACATGTAAGAAACTGGGTGTTTTTGAATGGTTGAAAGCTTGTCCCTTCTTTATATGGCATTAAAATCCTATGCAATGTCATTCATTCAAAATCCTGACATTTGAGATAGCTTACACCACTCTGTTGGATTATATTTCATTTTTGAATCAGCTGTAGAAAATATGTTACTTATATTCACTTTACAATGTAAAATTGCAAGGGCCAAAAATTCATACCCCATCTGTTATGAACTACCAGGTATTCCTGGAGAATGGCTGAGAATAAGCATACTATGATCTGGTCATATAGAATGCCAAGTGATCAAGTGAAGTAAGTGTGTGTGTGTGTGTGTGTGCATGTGTGTGTTTAAAAGGAAACTTTTTTGATTATGCTTTTGATTTTGTAATTTACTTCAAGTAGACAAAATTGTTTAAATGAATGCATCACTATCCAAAATTTTGGACTTTGTACTACACATATTCTTAGAGTAGTATTTGTAACCTACATATGTGAAGTGAAAATATAAGCCTTATACTTCTTGAAAATGAAGGGTAAAAAAGGTAAAGGATATGAGGAGACTAGAAACTACTACATTGGGAAAGCAAAAATTTATACTCATTTATTGTTAAATTAGAAAGCAATAGAAAAGAAGGAAGTATTGAACTATGTGACAAAAGAAAAGATGATCCAGAATGAGATAGGTAAATAGTAGGCTGGAGCTATCGAGGGAGGATTTCAGTAGAAGCTGAGGCTGAATAGAAAAAGACTAAAAAGCAATGGAATGGTAAAACAAAAATTTACAAATGATAAGGACTGCAGTTTAGTTTGTTAGAAGTTAGTTTTACCACTAGAGTTCTTAAGCAAGAGATTATGGGATAAAAGTGGTCAGTTGTGAAAAATATATTTCAGGGGTTTTATGCAATGTAGATTCCCAAGGGTGAGAAGGTCATTTAGAAGTTGAGGCTTGCAATTGTATAAGCCTAACAACTAGAACCTGAATTTCTTTTATAATCAACTTGTCTTTGTTTGAGAAATTATCTTTAAATCCTTTTGTGAATTGCCTGAGGGAGTTTGGAGACATGGGCTCTGAGAAACCAAGGCAACAAAAGATACTTGCTACAAAGCTAGAGCCCAGTCTAGGAAAATGGCAAAGAGACTTTAGGAAAAAAAGTATCTAACATAGATTCTTCAATTGCTTGTAATGCTATGTTGCAAAATCTTCTATTTTTGCAAATTTTAACAAAGTATGAAATGAAAGTATATGAAAATATGTGGGAGTGGAAGGTGTTTTGTACCATTCATTTATTATCATCCAAGTAATACCTGAGCATGAGGGCTAGATAATGTTTCAACTTAAACAATTAAGCAAAAGCATCATAAATAAAATGAAGACATTTTGCAGTCTGGTAGAAGATATTTGCTTTATGTATAGAAAAAAGTGAATATGCATACTCTAAAAATATTTCCACAAATTATTATTAAAAAGGCAAATACCTATAAAAACAATGGGGAACTTATTTAAAATGATCTTTCACAGAAGAAAAAAATATTAAAATGGCCAATAAAAATGTGAAGTGATATATCTAGCTTCTCTCGTGATGTAATTTATTTTAATGATTAGAGTAGAAAAAATAAAATAAATAAAATATTATTATATTTATTATTGGCAAAGATGAGATGAAAGGGACATTTTGTACAGAATTGGCAGGATTATAGATTACTATAGGCTTTATGGTAATGACATGGTTTTGATAATGATTAAATATCAAAAATATTCTGTTGAATTCAAAATTATAAATGAAAGGGGGACATTATTACCAATTCCACATATATCAAAAGGATTATACAAGAGGACTATAAATAAGTTGGCACCAACAAATTTTATAACCTAGATGGACCCAGTACTCTTCATGCCATTTCCTATTGTTCAATTCCTATAAAAAAATGGATATATTTAACAGATCAAATGGACTCATGGGCCTTTACTCAAATTCTCTATTCTTCTCAAACCAATGTATGGAAATTTTAGTTTTTTTAAACATTCACTGTTTCAGTTAGTTCAAGTTGCAGAAGGAAAGGTAAGCATAATTTAAAATGAGACAAATTATAGCTAATATTAATTTTTCAAAAACAGAACTGGACTACAAAGCTTTCGAAATTCTTTGCTTCAGTATTAGGGCTTTCAGTCTATGATAGCCATGTAATGAGTAGACATTAATGTTAAGTAGTCATCACCACCATCACCATAAAGAATTGGCCCATGTTTGCGAACTGTGTCGCAAACATTGTGTCGTTAAAAGTAATCTTACCATTAAAGGTGAATAGGTTTTAAAATCTTTGGGATTCTGAACTGTTCATAGGTTTCATTATGGCACTTCATATAGGCTATAATTAACAGAGACCCCTGTATTAATAGAAAAAAATCCTACCCAAGTGCAAAATTTTACATTGCAAACAATTTAGCAGTTATGCTAGGGACCATTTAAAAGCAGCTTTAAATGGCCCATGGCTGGTTTCCAAAATAAATAAATTAAAATTTGGTTGTTAAAGAATGTTAAGAGTTAAAAACAATTTTAATGAAAAGCAGGGGTGGACTCAGCACTACTGAGGGTTTTTTTGTTTTGTTTTTTAACTTTCTGTAGCAAATTTAAATGTGGCAATACCTCAGTAACAATTTGAACACTAAAAAGTGACAATTCTGGAGGTCTTTTAATTCACATTTATCTATCCCTTTACATTTGTATGACTTTAAAAAATCATAATCTATAAGTAATATGACTGGAAACATAAATGGCAACAAAGAACCTCTGGTTTTTTCATTCTCCCTTTTTATTCCCTTTGGTTTCTTTTTCTTTCTTTCTTTCTTTTTTTCACTGATGTTCCTGTTCCTGACATCTAAATGATGGTAACACTTATCTGTTACCTTGATTTATAAGAAATTGCTAAAAAACTATAGTAGCTGGTGAATCGATATTAACACAAATCCATTAGTGTATTAGATGCCCTTGTTTCCCTCTTCTATGAGAGAGAATACATTTGAACCTGGCATAGTGTTTCCTTCACAAAACGTGTGCCATCTAAAGTACTGCATGCTACATTCATTCAGTCCTTTCAGTTATTCCTAGTTCCCAAGAAAGGTGTTTTAATTGTGGCTGCTGGATAGTCTTACATTGTATGAAAAAAAACAAAGAGTAGCCTAAATTACTTCCCTGAGCATTCAAGTTTCATTAAAAAAAAAAATGTGTCCCTAAGAAAATATAAATAATAAATTTATGTTTGAACAGCTCATTGTAGTTGTTCAATATAAATGACTACTTTTAAATTTGCTTCTTTATAATTGCTAACTAATTTTTTAAAGCCAAATTAATCACATTAACTAAAAATCCAAAATAATAACATTTTTACTACTAAAAAACAAAATAATCACATTTTATTATAATTTTAATTGAATTTATAGTAACTATTGCAAATACTTATTGACTAGAGAGCACTGTTCTGAAATTGTGTATAATTGAAATATTTTCAAATTTTGATTATTATTTAGTAATAATGTAAAAGGATACCATCTTTAATAAGTAGAAAGAAATTGTAAATAAAGCCAGTCTAGATTCAGGCATTATTATATTAAATGTTGAATATTCAATTTTGTCTCTTATTCACATATTTTATTGGCTCACAGAATATTCTGGTGGTTTGACTGATACCATTTTAAAGTAATGTCTTAATCAAACACTGCTCACTTTTGCATGTGGGACTGGGGGAAATCTTTGTTCAAAAGCAGATGAATGACCTCATTTAAACTCTCACCAAATGTTTTTGGCTTTGCATTTCTTCATTAGATCCAGATGTTACAGTACTAACTGCCTGTAGCCATTTACACTAATAATCCATGAATTGACATTTTTGCAAATAATATAGCAAACTAAAGTTTTTCTTTGTCACTTTTACTTAAAATGTGGGAGAGATAGAGGATGATGGCAATTCTCAGTCTCCGTAGTAGCCCATCTCCAAACCTCCCTCTTTGAATGATACAATCCATTAGGAAGTAATGGGCAAGATGTTGTTCTTTCAAAACTCCATTGAATAACGGTCCTGTGATTTTAAATAAAGACTGAAAGACATTTTTACTTATGTATGCAATTTATCAACATGAGAGCAAATGTCCAATAATTTATTGCTTAGTCACAAGACTAAACAAAGATTACATTATAATAAAGATTGTTACTCATAAATTAAATATATTTCTATGTATTTCCATACATATGCTTATAAGAGGAATATGTGGTATGACTTCTTACAGAGACTGAAGTTACTGTACTTCTCATGTTAGTATAGCTATTTAGATGGTAACAGATGGACAGAGTACTCATTTATTAAAATTAGTAGTATCTTATATTTTAATACATGCTTTAAAAAAATGACAGCCACCTGTGGTCTTCACCATAATCTTTCCAAATCAAAACCTATAATTTTTCTGAGACCTGCTGTTTCTATGGAGACTTTAATTTGCTAAGATATTTTCTGATTTTGTATTAGTCTGGGTAGTATTTATTTTTCTCCGTTTTTGTTCCATTATAATGACTGACTTTCTTTCGTTTCTGGTGTGCTTATTTTTTTTTGGAAATTTGACTCCAACTGTTCCCCATCCATTTTTTTAATCCTAGTCACAATGGCACCAGTAATTAGGAGGCCTTCACAGAATTTTTGCCTTAAATAAAAGTTATTAATCCTGATGTTTATTTCCACTTTGTGATACCTTTCTTTGGAAATTCCATAATGTTTACCACAATAATCTATCTAGAGTACAGTAAAAAATACTATTATGCATAATAAAAATATTTGATATTAATATCAGGTTAGTATCTATATTACACTAGTTATATTTTATTCAAACAGAAAGTGTGAATTATTGAAAAAGTTAAAAATTAATAGAATAAATTAACAGAGACTATTGAGTAGCAATAATGCGTTGCATGAAGACAGATTTTGTTAGTAAGTTAATGTATTTAGTTTTTTACCTAGTCTTCAAAATGAATGAATTTAGACATTATAAAAGAAAGAGAGAAGTATAAGATTTGGCATTGTTGCGACTTCCCTAGTGGTCCAGTGGTTAAGACTCTGTGCTTCCACTGCAGGGGGCGCAGGTTTGATCTCTGGTTGGGAACTAAGATCCTGCATGCCCCATGGTGTGGCCAAAATAAATGAATAAAAAAAAAAGATTTGGCATTTTTGTCAAGGTGTTTTCAATGTTGTTACTTAAAAAAATCATTAATAATTTTAGAGAGTATATGAAAATTACAAGGTAACAGTTTCTCTAAGATTCATAATGGAGAAGATTACCATATGCTAGAGTCAAAGAAGATTTCACAAATTTCTAAAATCCTGACTTCAGTAATATTTTGGAAATGAAAAGAGTTCAAAGATGACAAATTGTCTTAAGAAAGCATAAGGAAAGTTATGGCATGAGAAATACTACTGCATATATTCTCTAAAATTTTATTCATTCTATTGTCTGGAGACAACTGAAGAAAAGAGAATGTGAAAGTGGAAATTATTGAAAATAAAATGACTCTTCCCAGCAACCATTTCTATTATAGACGATAACATTTATCAAGAGCTTACTATATGCTAGGTATTATTCTAGGCATGTTAATGTATTAACTATGCACAGTAATTTATGAGGTATTATTTATATTCCATTTTACAGATGAGGAAACTGTCACAAATAGTCTAGTCACTTGCCATAAACTTCCCAGATAATTCTATCCTAGAAAGGCCAACTCCAGAGTCCATACTCTTATCTACTGCACTACACTCACCCCAAGCCCTACTTCATACCTCCCAGCCACTCACAGAATATTTTGGATTGACCAAAATGAAATTACACTTTCTTATGTTAGAATACAATGTGAGTGAGGGCTGATATCCCAATTTCCTTCTCTCTCTATGCTTCATTTATTCCATGTCCATTTTGTAGACAACTATGTTTTTCAGCCTCACTTATGTTTTACTTTATTGGAGATTTGTTTCTCACCTCTTTCTCTGAACTGATTGCTCTAGCCTCAAAATTATTTTTGAAATGTTCAGATATGTGTTTATCTTTCTAGTTACTAAAATAAAAAACATTTTTTATTATCTCCTAGCCTTTTGTATTATAGGTAGATTTACATGCATATTAGAAATCCTCATGTTTCCATTTAGAATTCACATATCCACATGTAAGGGTCTCAGCTGCATATTCCTTCCTATCAATTTACACAAACATTTGGCTATTGTAATCAATCATATTTATTACTGTGAGCCTCAAAATTTGTAATCCATTGATGGCACAGATTTTACAACTTAATTAGTCCCCAGAAATTTATATTTAATATTTTTAAAGTCATAAAATGGACTGGTAATTTTAAAACACTTTAACTTATGTAATGTCACATATTTAACATTTATATAAGAATAAATAAGTTAGAATAAATAAATAATGATATTTGAATTTTTATTTTAATGTCTTCTAATCACTTTTAAATTTCTATTAAACAAGAAATTACTTGAATTCCAAAGGGATGGCCAATTTATCACATAAGGAGTTAGAGGTAAAAAAACAGGAAAAGGAAATATTTTACTGTGAACATTCTGTTTTCTTTACGCATATTCATGTAACTTTATTACATTAAAAAGTGCATTATTTAGTTTAATATCAAGAGTAAAACAGGGCAGTTATTAACTGAAAACCATGTTTTTTAAATGAAGTTATATTATCGCTAAGAATAATACATATCGAGACCCATAACTGGCTACCTTTGAAAGTAGGAGTGCATATATACTATGTATTATAGGTTCTAGGAGCTTTTATAAGTTCAATATTTATTGTGTAAGTCTAATAATCACGTCCCAAATTTCAATCAACTAAGAGGACGATGATGTGCTAATGAAAGAAAAATAACCCTGTAAAAACAAGAAGCAGAAATCTATATGTATTTATTGTGCATTTGCTTTATTTCTTCATTTCAAGCGCCATGGGTTTTTTTTTATATATATCAGTTATGAGATATGTAGGGTGTCTCTATTTTTCTAGCCCTAAACTGTCTACCAAATGCTACACTTGCATTTTTATTTACTTCCTGGTTTATATATATTTTTTTCTTTTTTTTTTTTTTTTGCGGTATGTGGGCCTCTCACTGCTGTGGCCTCTCCCGTTGCGGAGCACTGGATGCGCAGGCTCAGCGGCCATGGCTCACCGGCCCAGCCGCTCTGCGGCATGTGGGATCTTCCCGGACCGGGGCATGAACCCGTGTCCCCTGCATCAGCAGGCGGACTCCCAACCACTGCGCCACCAGGGAAGCCCCTTGGTTTATATTTTCATCTGGATTTCCTTTGGCCTACAGCTAAATCTTAAAATGTCAAAAATCGGAATTATAAACTTGACCCTCTTCTTGGCTTTGTCTTGTCTTCCACTTGGCACCAGTATTCTCCCATTCACTATCCTTGTAGACACCAGATCCTCAGAATCATCCTTAATCCTCACTTTTCCTTTATTTACTTCTGCTAACCTGTCTTCAAACCCTGCAAAGATCTTTTCAGTTCCAATTACAATTCAATCCCCTACTTAGGACTAAAACATTTTTGTGCCTTGATTTGTTACAGTAGAATTCTAATAGGTTTCCCTACATTCAGCCTCTCTTTGCTCTAATTGGTATGACATAATACTTCCAGATTTTTTTTTTTTTTTTTTTTTTTTTGCGGTACGCGTGCCTCTCACTGTTGTGGCCTCTCCCGTTGCGGAGCACAGGCTCCGGATGCGCAGGCTCAGCGGCCATGGCTCACAGGCCCAGCCGCTCCGCGGCACGTGGGATCTTCCCGGACCACGGCACGAACCCGTGTCCCCTGCATCGGCAGGCGGACTCTCAACCACTGTGCCACCAGGGAAGCCCCAGATTATTTTTTAAATCCAGGTATTTTCCTGCTCAAAAGCTATTTGTGCTTCTCAAAAGTTAAACGATTAAATTTTTGGTCCCAGAAGCAAGTTTACCCTGAAGCTACTGAAAATTGTGCATCAGGGCCCTTCACTTCCAAGGTATCCCGTCAAGGCTCTATACCCAATTTCTTATGTGTAATTTTGTATTATATTTAAAGAAAGTTTTCCAAATTAAATATGTTTCAGGAATTGAATAAAACCTGGACGTATCCCAGGTTGGGCTTCATGATTAACATTTCAAGTTCACTATTATAAACCTTTTGATTAACTGAAATTCACATATAAATGCTTAGCTAGAAGATTGTGTGAGAGAAAATCAACAGCGTAAATAGTATGGAAGTTCTTGTTGTTCCTCAGAGTAAGCATGAGAGATAAGATCTAAATCTGCCCTTTCCTCAGTCATCGCTCTATGCTCTCTTAGTATGAAACAGTTCAACCTGTGATTCACAATATATTATGGCTCAGTCTATCAAAACAAAAAGAGGATAATTTTGTGATCACTGACAAAGAAGCAAACCGCTTTATTCATGGGATCAAGTGTAAGAAATGATTCCATCTGCAGCCTTAATTACTATGGAATAGTTAATTGAAGACCAGGAGGAAACTGGAAAAAACTGGCAAAATCATCCTTATAGGACAAAGATATCCAGAAGTCTGTTTATATTTTTCAACATGGAAAACTTTTGAACATTTCAATTTCTGAATTCTGTATCTATAGATAAAACAAAGGATTTCCAAGTGGAATTTTGACAATACATAAGTTTTGTCTAACGTGCTGATATGGGATTTGATGACAGAATCCTACACTATAATATCTTATTTTCATTTCCAGCTATATATCCTGCTGTTCCTAAACCTGAATAAAGTACATGCAACTCAAGTTTTGTAGAAATACCATAGGAACTGATGTCCAAAATATGACTGAGTAATTGTCATGCTTGTTTTTGGTGCTCAATTTCCAAAAGGGACCAGGAGACTAAAATTAACTCTCCAGAAAAATTAACAGAAGGCTGATTAAACCTCTCTTTGAAGTTACTGCTGTGACAAGATCTCCTAGTTTCTTCTTTCATGCCATGTACTAATAATAACATCTCCCATGAACATTAAAGGGTTGGCATAAAATTCATGAAGAATTGCCTCCCCTCCTTATCAGGTAACTCTCAGAGGTCTGCCATGAAGTATATTTTGCATTCCCTCTTTTGTGTCTTATCATCAGTGGAGACACTCAAACTACAGATACACAGGCAACTCATAGAGTCAGTTTTTAAACATGGCCTCACGGGAAAGTGTGTGTCATCACATGCCCATTACCTAGAACTGAACTTGTTTACATAGTATTTAGTTAATTAGTTTGGCTAATTCTCATGTAGTTTGGTTGCTTTCTATATGTATGGAATATTATTGATGCCATGTTCATGTCCCCTCAGCACTCACTCTTCCAGCGTATGACACTAGCATCTTATTAAAAACACCTGCAACTCTCCACCTCAGGACTTTCTATTGGCTAGTGGGTGGGGGATAGGAAAGGAGTCAGAAAGTGCTAAGGAGCTGATGCCCCTAAAGCAGCTTCCAGTCAATAAAAACATGTAAGCTGAGAAATAAATTGCCCAGCTTTTCTACTGTTGCAAAACAAATGCATTTCAAAACCAAAGAAAAACTGCTGAATGAAAAGGTTTTATTGCCAAGCAGGAAATCCATTATTTATGGTAGACCAAATAATTGACTCTGAGATGCTCATCTCTTAATCCCCACAGTCTGTGAAGGTTACCTTTTATGGCAAAAGGAACTTTGCAGATGTGATCAAGTTAATGATTTTGAGATGAGATTATCCTGGATTATTTGAGTGGGCCCAGTGCAATAGCAAGGATCCCTATAAGAGAGGCATAGTTAGAGCCTGAATCAAAGGAAAAGGTGATATGATGGGGGAAACAGAGACAGGAGTGCTGCAGTTTTGTAGATGGAGGAAAGGGCCACAAGCCAAGGGATAGGGGAGATATATTAGCCAGTGTTCTCCAGAGAAGCAGAACCAATTATATAGAGATATAGATATATAGAAAGAGATTTACAGGTATATGTTGGAGACACTGTGAGTTCAGTTCCAACAACTGCAGTAAAGTGCATACTGCAATAAATCGAGTCACACATGTGTTGGTTTTCCAGTATGTACAAAAGTTATGTTTACACTATAATTTAGTCTACTAAGTGTGCAATAGCATTATGTCTAAAACATGTATATACCTTAATTAAAAATACTTTATTGCTAAAAAATGCTAACCATCATTTGACAAGGCAGGGTTACCACAAACCTTTATTCTGTAAAAAAATGCAATATTTACAAAGTGCAACAAAGCAAAGTGCAGTAAAATGAGCTATGTTTGTATTGTGAGGGATTGGCTTATGCAATTTTAGAGTCCGAGAAGTTCCACAGTCTGCCATCTGTGGTGGCCCAGATAGAGACAGTGATGTAGTTCCAGTCCAAGCCCAAAGGCCTGAGAACCAGGGGAGTCAATGGTGAAAGTCTCAGTTCAAGCCCTAAGGCTAGAGACCCTGGAGCATTGATGTCTGAGGGCAGGAACAGATGGATGTCCCAGCTTAAGCAAAGAGAGCGAATTTGCCCTTCTTCTACTTTTTGTTCTATTCAGGCCCTGTCTTCTTACTCAATCTACTCATTCAAATGATAATCGCTTCTGGAAACACCTTCACAGACACACTCAGAAATAATGTTTTACCAGCTATCCCACTATCTCGTAGGCCAGTCAAGTTGACACATGAAATTGACCATCATAGGAGGCCACTAGAAGCTGAAAAGATAAAGGAAATAGATTGTCCCCTCAGATCCTTCATGGGAGCCAGTACACCTTAAAACTGTGCGGGGACACTGATTTTGGACTTCTGACCTCCAAAACTGTAAAAGGATAAATTTGTGTTGTTTTAAGCTACTAAATGTATGATGACTTGTTACAGCAGAAATAAGATGCTGATATACAGTCTTAGCAGAGAGTCCAGACAGTTTCCTGGGGATGAAGTTCAGAGAAGGAAAAAAGAGATAAGTGGCTATGTTGATTAGGTGTCAATATCTGGGTATACTGATTAAATAAGGTCAGATTGTCTGGAGAGGGCTGCTATGTAGGTGTGCTGTCCTTCTTGGTATCCAGCTGTCTCTGTTACACACAACTCTGCAAGGTCCCTGCCTCAGATGGCAGCGATGAGAAGAGGCTAATTGGCTATATTACCGGTCATCATCTCTCCCTTAGGTGAAGAGAGATAGCTCTAAGGTGTGTTCTACATTTTCTCCCAGAGTTGTTGAAAACAATAATCTGCTCAATAATATAATATTTATTAGCTTTTTTCCCCTTCCCTTTACTTCCCCATTCCCAAACTGGTATTTGGGAATCACTTCACAAATATAACACTTGTATTCAAATTTTTATCTATGCGTCTGCTTTTGGGAAACATAATCTAACACCTTGTAATATATCACAGTTTAAAGATTACTAATATTAACTAGATATTTTGTCAGTCATGGTTGTTAGATCCTAGTAAGATAAACCAACTCTGGCTGACTGAATTAGATAAGGAATTTATAAAATAGATGCACTGTAGTTCACAGAATCTTTGGAGGAACTAGAGAAGAAATATTTCAATTAAGCACTCAGGAACAATTCCCCAAAACTGAGCAGGTAGAGCACTGATCTAGTGACAGAGCTCCAGAAATTGCCAGTAGACACTAGTTTACCTGCTCTTGCTTCTGTCCCCTTCTTCTGCCCTAGAAATTTAAATTGAACTGTAACTACTAATGCTGCTGATATAATTGCCACTTCTGTACTAAGGACAAAATCGATTTACCCAAAACCTCCCCAGTGCTATGCAAGAGGAAAACGTGCTACTACTATTTGGTGTTTCTTGTGCCACTAGATCCTGAGTCAAGTACGTAGTGAGTACATTTGATTGGCAAGCCATAGATATCATGTCTATTTTCTGGCTGCAAGGGAGGCTGTGAAAATGAGTGTCTGACATTCTCAACTTTTTAATAATAACAGGCAATTTCTACTTCCCACCAAAAGTCATAAGGTGGGGAATTCCTCAACTATGAAAAAGGTCCTGATACTGTTTGATCACAAGGAATATCGATTGTTAATTAAAGTGAACATTACTTATCTGAAAGCACACATGAAAATTTCTATCACTTTTAAAATTACATAATTCTCTGAAACCAAACTCAAAGTTACCAGAAACAACAGGAAATGTAATCATTTATTTGACCTGGTTAGGGCTGCGTCACATCCATAAGAGTAAATAACACCAGTTTAATATAGGGCAGAGCTGGTGGTCCTACCATGCTCCCTACTAATATCTCCTGAATCTATGAAGTTAATCCAGGAAAAAAAACTTTCAGAAGGAATTGGACTGGGTTTACCTAATCTTCACCCTTGCACATACATAAACTTTAATTATTTGACCATTATGTTGACTGCTGTACTTTGATTAATATACAAATCCCTAGTTTGTTAAAAGGCAGAAATAACTAGAGCCAACAACAGATTCCATTGTGTGTATACTCAGAAAGACCATGCTTCTAGAAACCACAGAGAATTCTGATGGATTTTTTCCAGGAGCACAGTCCCAATAGGCCATATTTAAGGAAGCTTGGGAATAGTCAGCAGTTTCTAACCTAAATCTAGACTAAACTGATGTCGTGTAAAATTGAGACTTATATTCCATAAGAATCTTCAAAAAGAACACAGTTATTTTATCGGTTAGTAATTTCCTCTTTCTTTAGATTGCATACTGGGAGCTCTGTGGCACCCAGTTATAAGCCCTTATTTTCCTTCCAAACCTGAGGTTTCTTTTTTTCTTTAGTATGAGTAAAAGACAATGCTGTTATTACAAAGTTTTGCAAATCAATAAGAAATCCTTTGATTTCAATTATTTCTCACTTCTTTAATTAATCTTTATTTGCTGTTTTTTTCCACCTTACCAGGTAAGTCAGAAAAATTGCCTCAGAATCAGATATCATGATTAAATGCATCCTGGAGATTCTACTGGAATTCTTCTCTATCTTTTCCATTGCCTTCTAGATAATTCCATGTCTAAGTAAGGTTCTGGTGTTACTCTGACATCCTTCTGTATATCTTGAAATATATTCCCCCACAACCTATTTTAAGAGGCTTCTCATGTAACCTTTTTCCTATACTAGATGGGTCAGGTATTGTCAACTGGGCAGGCATGAGACATTTTCTGGGCCAACCACATTTCCCTTTGCCCACTTCTGGCATACCTAAGAATTTTTCTAGTCTGATTTACTATTTTGGGAGGACTTTATGTAATGAAATTATAACATGCCATTAGGTATTACACATATAAACAAAAACAAAAATAAAATTCAGACTAAACATCGGAATTTATTATTTATAATACTACTGATTAAAGAAAGAACCAAATTTCACCATGTTTTTTCATTGCTTTCTTTCTTGCTCTTAATATTTCTCATATTCTACAGCAGTAATTCTAAGTATCTGGGATGATCCCAAACCCCATTTAAATATCAGAGGAAAGTTATGGACCCTCTCTTTTATTTATTTATTTCTATTACATAGAAGACTATTTATTGATGTAGGAAAACATTCATTTTTTAAAAATGCATGTATAAGACAAGAAAACAATTACAAATGTATATATGATCTCAGCTTTCCCCTCTCTCCACCTGCAAGAGAATTCTAACTCTGCCCCATAGGTTTCTTTTTTTGATATACTATTTTATATGGCATATTGTATAGAATTATCTCCCTGGAAAGGCTCAATAGTGCTGGTGAGAGATCTAGCAGGCATATCTCCTAGGCTTTGTATGCCCCAATAGCTGGTCACATTGAAAACTTGCCTTTCATTTCTAACTTTATGGTGGTAGCTCTTGGTGAAAAGGAGAGACATTTGCAGTCATTCCACAAGTAGCAAGTGCACTTGCTACTGGACCAGTTAGGTGAAGGTGGAGCTCCTGCTATTCTCAAGAAATTACCATATAACTGCTCTATTTTACCTTCAAATCTTATATTTTTTTCCCCAAAAACTTTTGAGGGCTATCACAAGTCCTTATATCCTGATGCCTTTTCTAAGGTGTCAATTTCCTTTCACCTCCCCACCTTTGCTGGTGGCTATCTCCTCCTCTCTCCAAGAGAGCACTGACATATTATCACATTCTAAAAGGGAAAAAGATTACCCTTACCCCATTTCTTAACCTGGTGCTTAAGTAAAAGCCATAAAAACTGGCCTAAATAGAAATCTTCATGAAACTCTATTGAGGGAATCACATCACGGTGATAATTAATTTCATATGTCATCTTGACTGAATCATGGGATGCCCAGATATCTGTTTGAACATATATTTATGCATACCTGTAATGATGTTTCCAGAAGAGATTAGCATTTGAATTGGCGGGCTGAGCAAAGCAGATGGCCGTCCCCAATGTGAATAGACATCATTCAACCAGTTGAGGGTCGGGATGGAACAAAAAGGGAGAGGACTGCTTGAGCTGGATACTGGTCTTCTTCTGCCCTTAGACTAGGACTTACACTGTTTGTGTTTCTGGTTCTCAAGCATTTGAACTCAGACTGGAATTTACACCTCCATCTTTCCTGGGCCTCCAATACAAATGAAAGATCTTGGGACTTCTCAGTTTCCATAATTATGTGAGCCAATTCCTTATAATAAATCAATCAATCTCTCTCTGTTTTGTTTTTCTGGAGAATACTGACTAAAAGAATCACTCATAGAGTGTGGCTGACTTAAGGCCTATAAGCATATAATATAATTACCTACATGTAACAGATTACTTTGCAGTTCCCTAGAGGCCCCCAAGCCATACTCATCATAACAACTTAGAAAGAATCTCCTTTGCTTGGAGACCATTGTTTCAGCTGTAGCTACAGTTGTAATCAGTATGCAAATCAGGCACTACAGGATGTTATCAGCTTTCAAAATCAAAGAAATTAGATGCCTTTGAAATTTTTAGTAACTCTGATGCTGGACTTATTTTCTCACAAACATTGCTATCTACAGCAGTAAATTAACAGAAAATTATTATTATAAAAATCTTCTTTGAACTAAGTCTCCTTCTTTTCCTTACTGAAAGAAGTCTGGTATGAGAAACAGAAGATATTCATATAATTCATGTTCATTGCCTCTTCTTCCTACATTAGGTAACCCTCAAATCATGAGAAAGCTACTTTGTGTCTACTCTCTTCTTTTAGCTTATTAGCAGAGGAATATTTGAAGTACACACAGGTTTTTGAAGTTGGTCTCTAGGTAAATATTCAAAGGAAAGTGCTGGCTTTTCTATTTGATTTCTGGCCAGATTTTATTACAAAATCTAAGTGAACGACTTCTTGCTATCCTGAAAGTATACATCATAGTTTCCTGTCTTTATGCATTCATTCACACCATTTTCTTTACTCATCATTCCCATTATCTTCTCTGCCTATGCTGTCTATTTTCAAGCCATCTCAAACCTTTTCTGCTCCAAGATACTTCTCTTGGTTCTCTCAACCAAAGGGAACTTTCCTCTTTTAATCATCATGATACTGCATCAACTTAGCACATTCTACTTTGAATTATAGCTGTTTCATGCTTGTCATAGCCTCATTGCTAATCTGTAGGCTACCTGAGGCCTGACTCTTTGGGTTTATCTGAGCAGCATGTGTCTATTGAACCACACATTCAAAAAGTATTTGTGGAACTGATTTGAATTGTATGAATTCTAAATCAGATAATTTAAAACAATAATTACATGTCTTAAAAAAGAGATCCCACTTTCACTATGGGGTAGTGAAAAAAACATACTTTGGAGTAAGGCACATAAGATTGAAATTTTGGCTCTATAACTAAGCACCTGTGTGATAAAAGACCAATTATTAAATTTCTCTAAGCTTCAGTTTCCTAATGTGTAAAATGTAAGTGGTAATACCTGCTTTTCAGGGCTCTTACCCCTGTTAGGTGCTAGTATGAGATAGTATGTGTCAATCACCTGTCATTTGGCGTATAAAGTTCAGAAATTAGAACTATTATATACACCAATGTAAATGAAATCCAAAGTAGGTATAAGTCCAGTTCAGCTATTCTCTGTATGATTTAGAAAAGTGGAAATACTGAAAGTAAAGTCAGTTATTTGATCCTTCAGCATGCATTACAGTATTTTTGTTTGAAAGCTATACAGTGATAAACATGGCATTAAACACATTAAAATCAATACAAAGGGGAACTAGTTCATTAACTATTAGGTTAAAACAGTTAATGAACTAGTTCCCCTTTGTATTGACTTTAATGTGCTTAATGCCTTGAAATACAGGCATTTGTATTGTTCTTTAAGGCAAATGCATAGTTATTAAAGCAATACATCTACCTTTATTTTGTATGCCAAAGAGGATTAATGAAAGCCATAAAGCTGAAGAGAAACAAAAATTCTGCAAAACAAAAAGTACTGCTAGGATTATTTTTTCTTTACTCAGTTATTTCTACTCTTTTGGAAGAGAAACACATTTGTTCTTTTTTTTTTTTTTTTTTTTTTTTTTTTTGCGGTACGCGGGCCTCTCACTGCTGTGGCCTCTCCCGTTGCGGAGCACAGGCTCCGGACGCGCAGGCTCAGTGGCCATGGCTCACGGGCCCAGCCGCTCCATGGCATGTGGGATCTTCCCGGACCGGGGCACGAACCCGCGTCCCCTGCATCGGCAGGCGGACTCTCAACCACTGCGCCACCAGGGAAGCCCGAGAAACACATTTGAATGTTACATTACCTTCAGAGAGGAAAATGGCTGTTATACAGAGAGAAAGTCAAGGGAAGTAGCCTAACAATTTTGGAGGAGAGTTAAAATTTTAAATCATTCCTGGTACTCATGATTGATTCTGCTGTTCTCAGAGGGATCCACATGGGGTGATTCGGTTAGGCAGCTGAAGATGAGTGGAGGCTACTTCTGTGAGCTCAAAAAATATTTTATTTTATTTTTTTTAGTAATTTATTTCCTAGAGCCCCAAAATTTATCTGGCTGGTAGTAGGGACTTCAATTTTTTTTTTTTTTGGCCACACTACGCGGCATGCAGGATCCTAGTTCCCCGACCAGGGAGTGAATCTGCACCCCCTGCAGTGAAGCGTGGAGTCTTAACTACTGGACCACCAGGGAAGTCCCTTATCTTATACTCCTTTTTTTTTAGGAACTTAAGAAATATTTGTTGTGTGGATGAAAAATGTTGCCTACTGTAACTGCAAACAAACGATGCTGTGGCCATCCAGCCATCAGCCACTACCAGGCCCTGATGGTGAGCCCGGAATGAACTCAGGATGGAGGCAAAAGGGCTGCCATCCAACAAGCCCTCAGCCACTGCAGCCACCCACAACGGTGTGCCCTGAGGGGTCTCAGGATGGAGAAGAACTGGATCCTGGCCTTAGATAGCCAAGGTGTGCATCAAAGGAATGATTTCAGTGAGCCCAGACTCTTGCATCTTCTTATACTTAGAAAAGCAAGAGCTAACTTAAAAAACTTGAGACACCTGGTTTTCTTTTATTAACAGTAATATTTTATGTTCTGATTACCTGGCGTTTGTTGCAAAACTCCTGTATAACCTGGCTCCTCTCTTACCGTTATGGAGCTGTTCCTCAGAGCTTTATGGGAGGCTGTCTTCTGGGCTTAAGACCTCAGAAAAT
The DNA here is from genome assembly GCF_003031525.2 of Neophocaena asiaeorientalis asiaeorientalis. NCBI lineage: Eukaryota > Metazoa > Chordata > Mammalia > Artiodactyla > Phocoenidae > Neophocaena > Neophocaena asiaeorientalis. The sequence continues at coordinate 4,643,154 of NW_020173215.1, forward strand.
TCGCCAAATAAAACATAATTCTCAACTTTCAAGTTGTACATTTTTTTTCAGTCAACAGTTGAATGGCTTGAACAAATATTTGAAATATAAACAATACTCATAAAACTAAAAGTTACTTTGATTAAAATAACAGGTAGCTATATATATTTAGTCTAGGTATTTTGCAAGGTATTAATAAAAATAAAAAAACAGGGGCTTCCCTGGTGGCGCAGTGATTGAGAGTCGGCCTGCCGATGCAGGGGACACGGGTTCGTGCCCCGGTCCGGGAAGATCCCACATGCCACGGAGCGGCTGGGCCCGTGAGCCATGGCCGCTGAGCCTGCGCATCCGGAGCCTGTGCTCCGCAACAGGAGAGGCCACAACAGTGAGAGGCCCGCATACCGCAAAAAATAAATAAATAAATAAATAAACAAAGAGTTGGTTTGGGGCTATGGACTGGGCGGCCGGCCTGAGTCCTAGCAGGAGGGGGTGCCACCTGCCCACAGGGGCCTCCCCCGCCCTCACAACTGCCTCTCTAGCTCAGCGGCCCAACACGGAAGCTCCTCCCTGAGCCCGCCAGGACCTCGGCCCCGCCCACTCCCCTGGTGCCGGCCCAAGGAGGCCACGTCGGCCGTGGTGCCCTCCTAGGAGGGGCCCGCCACCGTGCAGGGGACAAGCGAGGTGCAGCCTGCAGGGGCCTCGCGCCCACGGAGGTGGCCCCGCTGCCCGGCCCTGGACCCTCGGAAGGCCCCGAGGCGCCGGCGGCCGAGAACGTCGAGGTAGAGCTGGCGGGCTGCTGGGCGCCCAGTTCTCTGAGCCTCGTGAGGCCCCTGAGGGTGGCTCGGCGTCCAGAACGCCTGCGGGGTGCTCTTCACGTCCATGCTGAAGACCTTCGGGTCTAAGGAGTATGACAAGATGGTTCTCAAGACAGCGTGGGTAAGTTCTCCCTCCATGGGCATGATGCCCTTGTGCTGCCCATTAGCGTCTTCACAGACGTGTTTGGTTGTCAGAAAACAGCCATGGTGGGTGCTGTTGGATTCATGCCCCGTTCTTTTGTAAGCTCCACGGAGCCTCTGTACCTTACCTAGAGAATCATGTTTGCCTGTGGCAGCTCCTTTGCCTACCAGCCTTCATGGGTCATTTGGAGACACCATTTCAAGAAACGCCTTGAACTGGTGAATGGCATTGTCACCGTTGGCAACAGTGTCTTTACAATTTTGCTGCCTTTCCTTCTAAGGATTCTGACTGACAGCAGGGGCCTCTGTATCTTCATGTTTGTTCTCTTTCTGTCTGGTAGGATCTACCCCTTGCCTCCCATGCCAAAGATAAAGATGGTGGGACCAAAGGAGGCAACAGATACTCCCTCTTTTCCAGGAGAAAGTTCAGTCCTCCCCCAATTTTTTTCAGTTTTGCCATCTTCAGTGTGACAGCCTATGCGGTGTGGACAGTTGGAATACCACTTTCACTTTTTGGACACTTTGTGCCTTAGGTTCACTTGAGCCTGCTGTTCTCTGATGGGGTCACCTCAGGGGTGGAGTGCTACTTACTATCAGCCACTCTGGGCCAAGATTTGCCTTGTAAGTTTCCCCTCTGTTCCCCCAGAACTAGAACAGAGGCAGTGTTGGACCATTGATCCCACTCGAGCATACTGCACAGCCACAGACAGGACTCTGGAGGAAATGGGCTAATGTGAATGAGAGGACATCACATAACCTTTTTTCCAGCTTCTACATCTCCTCCTTTGGTCTCTAGTACATTGTGAATATGAGAAAATTGAATTGCTTTTCACAACCTGTGACAAGTAGAACATATACATAGTTTTTTTTTGTTTGTTTATTTTGGCTGTGCCAGGTCTTAGTTGCAGCACACGGGATCTTCATTGGGGGATGTTTAGTTGCAGCATGTGGACTCTTAGTTGTGGTAGGTGAGCTTCTTAGTTGCAGCATGCATGTTGGATCTAGTTCCCTGACCAGGGATCGAACTCAGGCCCCCTGCATTGAGAGCCTGGAGTCTTATGCACTGAACCACCAGGGAAGTCCCCAGAACATATACATAGTTTTATGTTCCATTTTGTTTCCTACAATAAACATTAAGCATAGCAGAAGAAAGCATGACAAATGTATAAATTTATAGCAAGAGTTATCTTGTATTTGATTAACAACATAAGTACTATTATAGGAAAAAGGAAAAAAGCAAATTGTTTGAATTTTAGAGTTACATATAAACTCTCTGAGGTCTCTGATGGATCATTAGTGTCCTGAAAAAACCATAAAGAGTTAGTGTATTGGAAATCTGTTCCTTCTCTCTTGTTTTTTTTTCCCTTTCCAGCTATATCTGTAATGTTTTTCTTTCTTACATTTTTTTAAATTGAAGTATAGTTGATTTACAATATTGTATTAGTTTCAGGTGTACAACATAGTGATTCAATATTTTTATAAATTATATTCCATTTAAAGTTATCGTAGAATATTGGCTGTATTCCCTGTGCTATACAGTTTATCATTGTCACCTATTTATTTAATACATAACAGTTTGTGCCTCTTGATGTCCTTCCCCCTGTCTTTCCCCTCTCCCTCCTCTCTCCCCACTGGTGACCACTGGTTAGTACTCTATATCTTTCTCTCTTGTTAATGTGTAAATTTCACCAGTTTTTTTTTTTTTTGTTTTCTTTTGTTTTTAAAAGTCTCAGTTTTTATTTGTTAAAATATAATGTACTTTTGAATGATCTCAAAATTCAACTGTAAGGAGACATTCAAGATGGCGAAGGGGTAAGATGTGGAGATCACCTTCCTCCCCACAAATACATCAAAAAGCCATCTACATGTGGAACAACTCCTACAGAACACCTACTGAACACTAACATAAGACCTCAGACCTCCCAAAAGGCAAGAAAATCCCCACGTACCTGGGTAGGGAAAAGAAAAAAGGAAAAACACAGCCAAAAGAATAGGGATGGGACCTGCACCTCTGGGAGAGAGCTGTGAAGGAGGAAAAGTTTCCACACGCTCGGAAGCCCCTTCACTGGTGGAGACAGAGGGTGGGAGGGGGGAAAGCTTCGGAGCCACAGAGGAGAGCGCAGCCACAGAGGTGCAGAGGGCAAAGCGGAGAGATTCCCGCACAGAGGATCGTTGCCGACCAGCACTCACCAGCCCGAGAGGCTTGTCTGCTCACCCGCCGGGGCGGGCGGGGCTGGGAGCTGAGGCTCGGGCTTTGGTCGGAGCGCAGGGAGAGGAGTGGAGTTGGCGGCGTGAACACAGCCTGAAGAGGGCTAGTGCTCCACGGCTAGCCGGGAGGGAGTCTGGGAAAAGGTCTGGAGTTGCCGAAGAGGCAAGAGACTTTGTCTTGCCTCTTTGTTTCCTGGTGTGCGAAGACAGAGGATTAAGAGTGCTGCTTAAAGGAGCTCCAGAGACGGGCAGGAGCCGTGGCTATCAGCGCGGACCCCAGAGACGGGCATGAGACGCTAAGGCTGCTGCTGCCGCCACCAAGAAGCCTGTGTGCGAGCACAGGTCACTCTCCACACCTCCCTTCCGGGAGCCTGTGCAGCCGACCACTGCCAGGGTCCTGTGATCCAGGGACAACTCCCCCGGGAGTGCACACGGCGCACCTCAGGCTGGTGCAGCCTCACGCTGGCCTCTGCCGTCTCAGGCTTGCGCCACATTCCTTACCCCTCCCTCCCCCCCGGCCTCAGTGAGCCAGAGCCACCAAATCAGCTGCTCCTTTAACCCCGTCCTGTCTGAAGACAATGAATCATGCCAAAATTGAGGTGGTGGACTTTAGGAGCAACTATAGACTTGGGGTTTGCTTTCTGCACCTAATTTGTTCCTGGCTTTATGTTTATCTTAGTTTAGCATTTAGAGCTTATTATCATTGCTAGATTTGTTTATTGATTTGGTTGCTCTCTTCCTTTATATATATGTGTGTGTGTGTGTGTTTGTGTGTGTGTGTGTTTTCCTTTTTCTCTTTCTATGAATGTGTGGGTGCATGCTTCTTGGTGTGATTTTCTCTGTACAGCTTTGATTTTACCATTTGTCCTAGAGTCCTATCTGTCCGTTTTTTTGTTTTTTTTTTAGTATAGTTTTTAGCGCTTGTTATCATTGGTGGATTTGTTTTTTGGATTGGTT
>NW_020173215.1:4647292-4652043 GCF_003031525.2 Neophocaena asiaeorientalis asiaeorientalis
TATATATATATATATACACACACATATATATATATACATATATATGTATGTATATATATCTTTCTTTTCATTTTTCTCTTTGTGTGAGTATGTATGTGTATGCCTCTTTGTGTGATTTTGTGTGTATAGGTCAGCTTTTACCATTTGTCTGAGAGTTCTGTCTGTCTGGTTTTTCTTTGTTTTTTTTTAGTATAGTTTTTAAAGCTTGTTATCATTAGTGGATTTGTTTATTGGTTTGGTTGCTCTCTTCTTTTTTCTATTACTTTTTAATTTTAATAACTGTATTTTATTTATTTTCTTATTCTTTCATTTTTTTTTTTCTCTCCCTTTTCTTCTGAGCTGTGTGGCTGACAGGTTCTTGTTGCTCTGGCCAGTGTCAGGCCTGAGCCTCTGAGATGGGAGACCCGACTTCAGGACATTGGTCCACCAGAAATCTCTCGGCCACTCATAATATCAATTGGCAAGAGCTCTCCTAGAGATCTCCATCTCAACATAAGACCCAGCTCCACTGAACAACCAACAAGCTACAGTGCTGGACACCCCATGCCAAATGACTAGCAAACACAAACACAACCCCACCCATTAGCAGAGAGGCTGTCAAAAATCATAATAGGTTCACAGACACCCCAAATCACACCAGCGGACATGGTCCTGCCCACCAGAAAGACAAGATCCAGCCACATCCACCAGAACACAGGCACAAGTGCCCTCCACCAGGAAGCCTACACAACCCACTGAAACAAACTTACCCACTGGAAGCAGACACCAAAAACAATGGGAACTAGGAACATACAGCTTGCGAAAAGGAGACCCCAAACACAGTAGGCTAAGCCAAATGAGAAGACAGAGAAACACACAGCGCATGATGGAGCAAGGTAAAAACCCAGCAGATCTAACAAATGAAGAGGAAATAGGCAGTCTACCTGAATAAGAATTCAGAGCAATGATAGTACAGATATCCAAAATCTTGGAAATGGAATGAAGAAAATACAAGACAGGTTTACCAAGGATCTGGAAGAACTAAAGAGCAAACAAACAATGATGAGCAACACAGTAAATGAAATTAAAAATTCTCTAGAAGGAGTCAATAGCAGAATAACTGAGGCAGAACGGATAAGTGACCTGGAAGATAAAATAGAATAACTACCATAGAGCAGAATAAAGAAAAAAGAAGGAAAAGGATTGAGGACAGTCTCAGAGACCGCTGGGACAACATTAAACGTTCTAATCACATTGGTCGGAGAAGAAGAAGAGAAAAAGAAAGGGACTGAGAAAATGTTTGAAGAGATTATAGTTGAAAATTTCCCTAATATGGGAAAGGAAATGGTCAATCAAACCCAGGAAGTGCAGACAGTCCCATACAGGAAAAATCCAAAGATAAACATGCCAAGACACATATTAATCAAACTATCAAAATTTAAATACAAAGAAAAATATTAAAAGCAGCCAAGGAAAAGCAACAAATAGCATGCAAGGGAATACCCATTAGGTTAACAGCTGATCTCTCAGCAGAAACTCTGGAAGACAGAAGGGAGTAGCAGAATATATATAAAGTGATGAAAGGGAAAAACCTACAACCAAGATTACTCTACCCAGTAAGGATCTCATTCAGATTTGACAGAGAAATTAAAATCTTTACCGATAAGGAAAAGCTAAGAGAATTCAGCACCACCAAAACAGCTTTACAACAAATGCTAAAGAAACTTCTCTAGGCAGGAAACACAAGAGAAGCAAAAGACCTGCAATAACAAACCCAGAACAATTAAGAAAATAGTAATAGGAGCATACATATCAATAACTACCTTAAAAGTAAATGGATTAAATGCTCCAACCAAAAAACATGGACTGGTTGAATGGGTACAAAAACAACACCTGTATATATGCTGTCTACAAGAGACCCACTTCAGACCTAGGGACACATACAGACTGAAAGTGAGGGGATGGAAAAAGAGATTCCATGCAAATGGAAATCAAAAGAAAGCTAGAGTAGCAATTCTCATATCAGACAAAATAGACTTTAAAATAAAGACTATTACAAGAGACAAAAAAGGACACTACATAATGATCCAGGAATCAATGCAAGAAGAAGGTATAAAAATTGTAAATATTTAGGCACCCAACATAGGAGCACCTCAATACATAAGGCAAATGCTAACTGCAATAAAAGGGGAAATTGACAGTAACACAATAATAGTAGGGGACTTTAACACCCCACTTTCACCAATGGACAGATCATCCAAAGTGAAAATAAATAAGGAAACACAAGCTTTAAATGATACTTTAAACAGAATGGACTTAATTGATATTTATAGGACATTCCATCCAAAAACAACAGAATACACTTTCTTCTCAAGTGCTCATGGAACATTCTCCAGGTTAGATCATATCTTGGGTCACAAATCAAGCCTTGGTAAATTTAAGAAAATTGAAATCATATCAAGTATCTTTTCCGATCACAACGCTATGAGACTAGATATCACTTACAGGAAAAAAATCTGTAAAAAATACAAACACATGGAGGCCAAACAATACACTACTAAATAACCAAAGGATCACTGAAGAAATCAAAGAAGAAATCAAAAAATACCTAGAAAGAAATGAAAATGAAAACACGATGACCCAAAAGCTATGGCATGCAGCAAAAGCAGTTCTAAGAGGGAAGCGTATAGCAATTCAATCCTACCTCAAGAAGCAAGATAATAAACAACTTAACCTTACACCTGAAGCAATTAGAGAAAGAAAAACAAATAACCCCAAAGTTAGCAGAAGGAAAGAAATCATAAAGATCAGGTCATAAATAAAGGGAAAATAAATGAAGGAAACAGTAGCAAAGATCAGTAAAACTAACAGCTGGTTCTTTGAGAAGATAAACAAAATTAATAAACCATTAGCCAGACTCATCAAGAAGAAAAAGGGAGAAGACTGAAATCAATAGAATTAGAAATGAAAAAGAAGTAACAACTGACACTGCAGAAATACAAAAGATCTTGAGAGATTACTGCAAGCAATTATATGCCAATAAAATGGACAACCTGGAAGAAATGGAGAAATTCTTAGAAAAGCACAACCTTCTGAGACTGAAGCAGGAAGAAATAGAAAATATGAACAGACCAATCACAAGCACTGAAATTGAAACTGTGATTAGAAACCTTCCAACAAACAAAAGTCCAGGACCAGATGGCTTCACAGGTGAATTCTATCAAACATTTAGAGAAGAGCTAACACCTATCCTTCTCAAACTCTTCCAAAATATAGCAGAGGGAGGAACACGCCCAAACTCATTCTACGAGGCCACCATCACCCTGATACCAAAACCAGACAAAGATGTCATTAAAAAAGAAAACTACAGGCCAAAATAACTGGTGAACATAGATACAACGATCTTGAACAAAATACTAGCAATTAGAATCCAACAGCACATTAAAGGGATCATACACCATGATCAAGTGGGGTTTATCCAAAGAATGCAAGGATTCATCAATATATGCAAATCAATCAATGCGATACACCATATTAACAAACTGAAGGATAAAAACCATATTATCATCTCAATAGATACAGAGAAAGCATTTGACAAAATTCAACACCCATTTACGATAAAACCCCCCAGAAAGTAGGCATAGAGGTAACCTACCTCAACATAATAAAAGCCATATATGACAAACCCACAGCCAGCATCGTTGTCAATAGTGAAAAACTGAAACCATTTTTACTAAGATCATGAACAAGACAAGGTGGTCCACTCTCACCACTATTATTCAATATAGATTCAGAAGTTTCAGCCACAGCAATCAGAGAAGGAAAAGAAATAAAAGGAATCCAAATCGGAAAAGATGAATTAAACTTTCACTGTTTGCAGATGGCATGATCCTATACGTAGAGAATCCTAAAGATGCTACCAGAAAACTACTAGAGCTAATCAATGAATTTGGTAAAGTAGCAGGATACAAAATTAATGCACAGAAATCTCTTGCATTCTTATACACAAATGATGAAAAATCTGACAGAGATATTAAGGAAACACTCCCATTTACCACTGCAACAAAAAGAATAAAATACTTAGGAATAAACCTACCTAAGGAGACAAAAGACCTGTATGCAGAAAACTATAAGACATTGAGGAAAGAAATTTAAGATAATACAAACAAATGAAGAGATATACCATGTTCTTGGATTGGATGAATCAACATTGTGAAAGTGACTCTACTACCCAAAGCCATCTACAGATTCATGCAATCCCTATCAAACTACCACTGGTATTTTTCACAGAACTAGAACAAAAAATTTCGCAATTTGTTTGGAAACGCAAAAGACCCTGAATAGCCAAAGCAATCTTGAGAACGAAAAACAGAGCTGGAGGAATCAGGCTCCCTGACTACAGTTATCAAGACAGTATGGTACTAGCACAAATAGAGAAATATAGATAAATGGAAGCAGGATAGAAAGCCCAGAAATAAATCCACACACATATGGTCATCTCATCTTTGGTAAAGGAGGCAAGAATATACAATGGAGAAAAGACAGCCTCTTCAATAAGTGGTGCTGGGAAAACTGGACAGCTACATGTAAAAGAATGAAATTTGAGCACTCCCTAACACCATACCCAAAAATAAACTCAAAATTGATTAAAGACCTAAATGTAAGGCCAGACACTATAGAAGTCTAGAGGATAACATAGCAGAACACTCTATGACATAAATCACAGCAAGATCCTTTCTTACCCACCTCCTAGAGAAATGGATATATATATA
>NW_020173215.1:4652991-4659424 GCF_003031525.2 Neophocaena asiaeorientalis asiaeorientalis
TGTATACATATATATATATATATATATATATATATATATACAGTGGGATATTACTCAGCCATAAAAAGAAACAAAATTGAGTTTTTTGTAGTGATGTGGATGGACCTAGAGACTGTTATAGGAGTGAAGTAAGCTAGAAAGAGAAAAACAAATACCGTATGCTAACACATATATGGAATCTAAAAAAAGAAAAGAAAAATGTTTGTGAAGAACCTAGGGGCAGGACAGGAATAAAGACACAGATGTAAGGAATGGACTTAAGGACACAGGGAGGGGGAAGGGGAACCTGGGACGAAGTGAGAGAGTGGCATGAACATATATGCACTACCAAATGTAAAATCGATAGCTAGTGGGAAGCAGCCGCATAGCACAGGGAGATCACCTTGGTGCTTTGTGTACACCTAGAGGGGTGGGATAGGGAAGGTGGGAGGGAGAAGCAAGAGGGAGGGGATATAGGGATATATGTATATGTATAGCTGATTCACTTCGTTATAAAGCAGAAACTAACACACCATTGTAAAGGAATTATACTCCAATAATGTTAAAAATAAATATGTTAAAAATGTTAAAAATAAAAAATTCAACTGTAATATGGATATTTGCTTATTCCTCAAATCTTTGGATTAATATCAAATTAAAGTTTGTACAAGTTTGAGGAGCCTAAGTTTAGCTTATAAGGGTCTTATGATTTTTATATCAAGTAAATTGTTATGATAGAGGGGGAAAAACAAAATAAATATTAAACTGCTTATAGATGATACAATTAATTAAAAAATCTATTTCTGTTTTGGGCTGTGCAGCTATTTTTGTTTGTTTTCAATTTGTTTGTATTGATAAGGACTGACTCATTGAAAGTAGCTATTAATTATACAGCAGACCACTCCTGTGAAACTTAGCCTATCCTGCACCATAGTTTGGTTCAGAGCTGTGTGTGACCTGATTTTAATCTGTATTATCATTTGTGAGTGACCATGGTAACAATTGTATTATGTCTTATACAACTGTCTTATTTCTCAGTGTCTCCATATTTAGTCTTCAATAGTTTATGCTCAAATATTTAAAAATTCTTTTTCCTTCCTCAAGGAATTAACAAAACAAAACAATTTTCTGAGATGGCCTTTAGGATTTGAAAAACATATTCTTGTTGCTTTTGTTTTTCAGGATGGGTTTTTCTGTCAGCACAAATAACCACCAGTGTTTTTTTTTTTTAATGTTATAATTTAATAATTTGTCTAGAGTTATTTAGCAGTGAACAGCTCCAATCTATTGCCGCTGATAGGTTCTAGATTTTTCATCTTTGGTCCTCTTCTCTTTGATATTCACTGAGAATTGTGGGGTTATTTGATATCAGTTAAAAGTTGTACAAATAACATATTAATAGACTATATATATGTGCGTGTGTATATGTATATGCTGAAAAACATGGCAGCCACTTTAAATTGGCTTGGGTTAGTATGTGAGTCATATTAGACTAGTCCACAGTTTGAATAGAAATACTTAAATTATAATAGCATTCTTTCTTAAACTAGGTATATTTCCCAAGGTAACCTATAATAGTAAAATCTCTGTAAGGTGCCTGATATCCAAATTTCCAAATGATAAAAGGTGGCTTTATTCAAAGGGGATTGCTGATAGTTAATTCTGCAGTTATTCTACATTATTCATGTAAGTTACTATCTTCTTAATTTGCTCTTTATTCTCATCTACATTTAAATTGGGCACAGGAGAAATTAGGACAGCAACATCTGGCTTTAAGGAAATATAAATAGTTATATAACTAAATGTCATCATCAATCAGACTGCATTTTGTTCTATTACACATACTATTTGAAACAGTCACACCAGATATACCAAACAGAAGGAACAGCACCAAAGAACAAATTAGTCCACTCTACAAAGAATTAGAAACATAAATCCAACAGTCCTATCATATTCACTTCAGTTATATTCTGGCTGACTGAGAATTTAGAATACAAATTTATAATTGTATGAAACATCTCAAATATTTTTTCCTTTTCCTTTTATGAAATATAGAAATAATGCAGATACGTGACAAAAACATGGCTCAAATTATAAGAAAGTCTCAAAATGAAAATCTCTTCCTCTATCCTAAGAGGATAGTCGTTCTTCCTAGAAAATAACACTGTCAATTTCCAGTGGTTTTTTTTTTTTTTTTTGCGGTACGCGGGCCTCTCACTGCTGCGGCCCCTCCCGCCGCGGAGCACAAGCTCCGGACGTGCAGGGCCAGCGGCCGTGGCTCACTGGCCCAGCCGCTCCGCGACACGCGGGATCCTCCTGGACCGGGACACAAACCCGCATCCCCTGCATCGTCAGGCGGACTCCCAACCACTACGCCACCAGGGAAGCCCCTCCAGTGTTTTTTGAAGTTACTTTTTTAAAAAATTGAAGTGTAACATATTAGTTTTGGGTGAACAACATAGTGGTTCAATTTTTTTTGGATTGATTCAATATTTTTATAGATTATACTCCATTTAAAGTTATTTTAAAATAATGGCTATCTCTGTGCTGTACAATATATCTTTAGAGCTTATTTATTTTTACATAATAGCTTGTACCTCTTAATCCCCTACCCTTATCATACCCCTTCCCCCTCCCTCTCCCCACTGGTAACCATTAGTTTTCTTTTTTCTATATTTGTGAGTCTGTGTCTATTTTGTTATATTTATTCATTTGTTTTATTTTTCAGATTCTATATAAAAGTTATAACATACAGTATTTGTCTTGCACTGTATGACTTATTTCACTAAGTATAATACTTTCTAGGTCCATCCATGTTGTTGCAAATATCAGAATTTCATTCTTTTTTATGGCTGAGTAAAATTCAATTATATATATTGTATATTATATATATGACTTCAATTATATACGTATATATAATTGTATATATATAACCCCACTTCTTTAACCAATCATCTGTTGATAGACACTTAGGTTGCTTCCATATCTTGGCTGTTGTAAATAATGCTGCTATGAACATTGGGGTGCATGTATCTTTTTAAGTTAGTGTTTTCACTTTCTTCAGATGCATACCTAGGAATGGAATTGCTAAATCATATGGTAGTTCTATTTTTGGTATTTTGAGGAACCTCCATCGTGTTTTTCATAGTGGCTGCACCAGTTTACATTCCGACCAACCATATACTAGGGTTCCCTTTTCTCCACCTTGCCAATATTTATTTGTAGACTTTTTAAGGATAGCCATTCCAACAGGTGTAAAGTGATATCTCATTGTGGTTTTGATTTGCATTTCTCTGATGGTTAGAGATACTGAGTATCTTTGCATATGCCTGTTGGATATCTGTATATCTTCACTGGAAAATTTTCTTTGGTCTTCTGCCCATTTTGTAATCTGAGTGTTTGTTTTTTTGATATTGAATTGTATGAGCTGTTTATGTATTTTAGATATTAACCCCTTATTAGTCATATCCTTAGTTATTATTTAAGGGATTTTCTCTTGTTTTTTTGATTGAAACAAGTTCTCTGTCTTCTCATTTTGCTTAACTTTCTCTGTCTCTATGAATTTAGTTGAAACAGTTACCTATCCCAGTCTTGAATGGGTGTCCTTGTGTGGGTGTGTCTCTATACAGTCTGTGTATGCCCAGTGACATTGGTGGGAGACCTGGATCTGAGATGAGCATGAGCCATGTCTTTCCCCAGGGTGTGCTGGCAGCTGTCACATTGGTAGGAGTTAGGGCTGGAGATGAAGGGGCTGGAGCCAGAGCTGGGTATGAGCCAGGGCTTCTCCTCTGCTCAGTGGCCAACACCACTCTACTGGGGACAGAAGTTGCTGGGGCAGAAGCCCTGAGGTTCAGGTCTGAGCTGGCCCCGTTCCCTCTGAGTATTTGCTTTTGGCACCTTCACCCCATAGGGGAGCAGTGCTGGTGTAAGAGAGTCTGGAGTGGGCACTTGGCATGGGTCAGGGCACAGGCTGTGGCAGTCCCTTACTCTTGTGTGGAGCTGCCTTGCTGACCATGTGGGACAAAGCAGGTGCTCAGCTTGGGTGGGGCTCCACACTGTTTTGGTTGCAGAAAATCTGCCAGTGTCACTTGCAGTTTTAATCTGCTTCTTCTGCCATGTTTCAGGAGTAAGCAGTGTGTGTACACTTTTCATGAGTGGAGTCTAGGTTTCTCACAGCTCTCCTGTCAGTCCCACTGGTTTTCAAGCCAGCTAAGGGGACTCATCTTCCTGGTTTCAGATGGCAGGCCTGGGGCACCCAATGTGTGGCTCAAGCCACTCACTACTCAGGGAATATCTCCACCTGTGTAATCTCCCTCGTCTTCTTTGTCTCCTGCCAGGGACACAGATCCAGACATGGTTGCTTCACTTCCCTTCTTACCCAATTTTTTGTAGATCTTTCTTACAGCCTTGGTTGTACAAGTGTTTTTCTGCCAGTCTCCAGTTAGTTTTCAGTGAGATCTTGAAGTTACTTTTAAAATTGATGTGGTATACATATCTTATAATTACCAAAGTATCAATTTTTGATACACCTATTTTTTTCTCCACTGTAAAGGATTTCATTCTTACTACCTCTACCTCCCTGGTTTACTCCTAAAGAATTTCACCCTTTCTTTGCTTGTAATATTTCTTTTCAAGGTGTGCTTGGAAAGCTCAACTCTATTATTTGCCTCTTTAATGAAATCTAGAAGCTAAGTTTGTAAAATTTTTCACCAATGTCTACTGGAAGTACACTTGATAGAATAGTAAAGTCATAAACATATGTCACATATGAACTGGCTTCTTCATTTACATATTTTTTCCACTAGAGGGTATAGAATTTGTGAAACAAAATAAAACAAAAACTGGGCAACCTAGGGGATTACACAGATATCATTTCTTCATGCTGTAAAATGGGGATTATAGACGAAGTGATTGCTAAAATAATTTTCATATTCAATGAGTGAAAATAAGTCCATATGATAGATCTTGGTTTTCTAGCACTATTTCTAGGAATACATACCCTAACCAGATGATTCTCTAAGTCTGATTGAATTGAAATATGTATTTCTTCAATAAAATTAGATAATTCTAGTATTTACAGTTCAATGCCACATTATCCAAACAACTTACATTTTTCTGTTTTCTTTGCTTATGACATTAACTTCTATTCACACTTTAGCTTCCCACAAAGGATTTTCCACAATAGGTTGATGCACACTCACATCTGGCAGACACGATTTTTTCCATACATAAAAACATAGTCAACAAATAACTTTTTAGGATCTACGTTATCCAGGCACTATACTAGGTGATGGAGGTGCAAAAAATATAATACAAACATAAATATTGAATAAAGTAAAATACAAAAAAATATAAATACAAAACTAATTTATGCCAAGGAATTGTAAGACAACATAGCAAAATACAATTATTGAAATATCCACAGAGTTATCTGGGAATGAAGAAAGTGGATCTTGATTCAGACAATGGGAACAGAGTGAGAAAGACACATAAAAGGAAATAATACTTTGCATGGGCTTAATTATACGCTATTCAGTGTCACTGGAATGTAAGACTTGGTTTGGGGGATTAACATTGAGGCTAAGAGCAGGAGTTAGAATTTTAGTGCTTACCAAAGAAATATAAAATAGGCATCAATGACCTTCTTACAACTTCTAATTTATAAGACATTTGGCAGGCTATATTGAGTTGTCAAAAGAAACATAAAGGGCTTCCCTGGTGGCGCAGTGGTTGAGAGTCCGCCTGCCAATGAAACGGACAGCAGTTCGTGCCCCGGTCCAGGAAGATCCCGCATGCTGCAGAGCGGCTGGGCCCATGAGCCATGGCCGCTGAGCCTGCGCGTCCGGAGCCTGCGCATCCGGAGCTTGCGCCTCCAGAGCCTGTGCTCTGCAACGGGAGAGGCCGCAACAGTGAGAGGCCCGTGTACAGCAAAAAAAGAGAGACATAAAATATTGCTTTTTAAATAAAAATTTATGGTATTTCATAATGCATGTTTGCTATAATTAAAAATAATAATAATAAGGAGATGTCAAAGAAATTTGACATTTATAAAACACACTGTTGGATAACTTAAAAAACTTCCCAGAGAGTATATTATTTCTATCAATGATGAAGTAACTAGTATAGGACTAGATTCCCCGTGATAACCAACTATAAATCTGGACAAAATATACTAAATAATTATTTTCATACATTAAACGTTAGATAGTGAAGGACTATGATTCGAAGTATAAGGGAAATAAGAAATTTGGTTCATGTTTATCCTGACTTTCAACCAACACTGTCTGGACTGTGGCACAGTGAAAGGAAGACTAAATCATAGCAGTCTCACTGAGTTGAGAAACTGAGTTCAAGGCTCCTGGGGTGACAGAAATTTGCATGGTAGAAAAATAGGGACCTATACAGAAAAAGAAAGTCCTAAAAGTCTTTCCTTGAATTATTGTCAAATACTAAG